>NC_090928.1:877204060-877507090 GCF_040938575.1 Ambystoma mexicanum | reverse complement strand
TACTATTTCACCTTATATACATTGGGCCTCATTACGAGGTTGGAGGTAGCCATGCCCTTAATAAGGGTCCAGCAAAATGGGCATTACTGGGCCATTCTGACGTTGGAGGGCCCGGTAACTTCCCTTTCACGGGACCCGGAGCCGGTATTTCCCCATTCCCATTTGAGCCCCCATAGGGCTCAATAGGAATGGCGAGGATGGTAGCAGCGGTACCGTTCATAGTGGTACCGTTGCTACATCCTGCTCTGCTCGCGGTTGCCGCTCTGCACACGTGGTCTGGCCAGGCGTGCAGAATGGCACCCGCAAGCAGACTCATAATGTTGTGGTATGGCAACAACGGCGCCGGTAGCACAACTGGCGCCGTTGTTGCCTTACCGCAGCAGTCCTAATTAGGCCCATTGTCTTTTAATGCCTTTGCGGCCTGGTTCCCTCCTACTGTTCTTCTCTTGTTTCATTTTATGTACCTGCTTGCCCCCTTCTCTCACAGTCCAGTTTTCCTCTTGCCATTCCTAAACCCCTGTACACATCCTCTCGCTTTTGCTAATTTTCTCTCTTAAGATCTAATAACTGGAACTTTCTGCCTCTTGCTGTCCGCTCCTCAATTTCAACCCATATCTTTCCCACCAATTTAAAATACTACCTTTCAACTCTTCTCTATGACACCTAGCTCTTTGCACTCCATTTCATTTTGATCATTTGACTTCCTCATTATTATCACTATACTGTTTCTTCTAAATTGTGTAAAGTGCTTTGGCGAAAGCGCTATAAAAACAACAATAAATACAAATACACATGCAAATCCTACTACAAAACAGACCTGAATCACAGAATATGAACAATACATTGTACAGTTGTTCTTTTTTTTAATTATGGGTTTCTTTGCACCAAGCATTTCTGATAACAGCTCATTTTGTTTCACTTAAGTTTACTCATATGTGGCTAAAACCCTAGTGGGCTGTAAGATATATGAATTGATATGCCATTCTTTTCTCTAAGCGGCACTAGCATAATGCCGCCTAGTATAAAGCCTCCCCAACTAATCTGGGACAAGAAACAGGTTGTTTGATTAAAACTCCCATTTATTTAAATAAATGAATCAAAGGTGATCCACCTACTTTATGCAGGGGAAGTCGCATCAAGGTATAAGATATAATTTACATGGGCTAATTTACCTAGTTAAACTTGGCCGGTGACAATCTGACTTAATATAATGCACACATTGAGTCCCAATACAGACCTATAAGTAATATTTCTAACTTTTATAATCCTAAATAATAGCATACCACCTTTAAGCACCACTTAATTCTGTATCCATATTGTTGCTTATACAGCTCTATTCAGTTCACCTTTAAATCAAATCAGTTTCAGTCAATAGATAACCAGTCCAACATATTTTGTTTTCTCCACTAACAAAACAAGTAATGGTACCATGTTGCATGGAAACATGACATTTATGCACATCTATTTAGATAATTGTGCCCTCGGTGGGAATGTGGAGGTATGAAATGGTTATCTATGTTCATGTGATTTAAATGCAGGCTAAAATAAATTGCATTAGAATCCTGCAGGTTTGGGTCTGAAAAACATTGTTATCAATTTAGAATAAACTGGATATTAGTACACCCACCCAAGTTAGGAAATAGGCTTTGTGTTTTTCTAATAAAAGGATGAGAACTTCACCCACTTCACTTTGCGAACTAGATCACTGTATAAAGGCAAGTGGATTTTTATATTGGGATTATTTTCCATGGGGTTGGCATTAGGATGACTAACTCCCTTTCCTACCTATTCACTTCTTTACATTCATGGCTTTCACAGATCACACATTATCAAGTATTTATCTATTAGGCTATGATGTTGGACATTCCAACCACAGCCCAAAGCGGAGAATATCTGTGAAAGTGCTTAGAGTACTTTTTAAATATCACTTTTAAAATGGTACACTGTCCGTCCTGGGAAGCATTCCTTATGTTACACAGCACACACAATACAAAAAACATGTTGGCATTTATTTACATGCTATCTCCCTCAGCTCCAAGTATAATGAAAAAGGATATAAATCACATTAGCAACTCGAATACCCTACTCTTATTCTATCAATAATGTTTTATCAGCCTCTGCACACTGCTATGATATTATATGATATGGCATTTATAACACGACTATACACAAGTGTTTCAATGCATTTCATGTACCTAGACATGCTATATTTTCCACACAAAGTCAAATTTCACTTGGCGTTCATTTAGGCAAAAGCAATGTTTATTTTTCCACAATAATAGCAATGTATTCTGTTTGCAAAGAGAGCCCCTTAGTAGCAAACAACATTCCAAATCTCTTGTCCCACAGGGAGTTACAGGGCAATGCTTTGAGGGGGTGTCATGGCCATTGAACAAGGGTCCAGGCCTTCCTCACCCCAGGGTCCAAATGGACCCAGTCCTGGCACCTATGGCGCCAGGCTCCTGGAAAAATGTGCTTTGCACACTCTGTGCCTAGGGCACGTGCATCAGGGCCGGGCGTGGCCATAGACCATCATTGGAAGGCACGTGCCAGAGTCCCTGGGAGGGGCAAGGTGGAGCCACAAGGCAGGGCCAAAGGGAGGGGCCAGCCTATTTAAAGCCAACCCACCCACATGCCTCTGCTTCGCGTTATTCTGCTTTCAGCAGTGTAACGCTTACTTCATCTCCTCGTACATCCACTTGATTCCAGCTGCTCCATCGCTGAAGACCATCTTACCTGGATCCCGCTACTTCATCGCGGAAGGCACATCTTACCTGATTCCAGCTACCCCATCGCTGAAGGCGCCTCTTACCTTATTCCAGCCGCTCCTTCGCTGAAGGTACACATTACCTGATTCCAGCCGCTCCATTGCTGTGCGCGCATCTTACCTGCATCCCATTGCTAGCGGAGTCAGAGCTTTTCCTCACCTGATCCGGGCGTCCAGCAACACAGGAGCTCCACTTCTTTTTTTCATCTTCGCTGTACCTTCATCCTGCAGCCGCAGAGCCGCTTCCAAGCATCCAGACTCTGCTCTATGCCACCAGTCTTCTCCTGCAAGGGAAAAAGAACACAACAGTTTAGAAGCCATATAAATAACGAACGCTTGGCCGCGCCATATCTGAGTCCAGAGTTCAATTATAAAGGCCAACTTACCAGCTAATTCGGGAGCGCCATCATCCTCTAGGGAATTCCCGGACTCACTCTACGACTCCTATCTGCCATCTTCACACCTATTGGAAAGAAATAAGACATTGCAAGAATTACTGTTAATAATCAAGGCAAGAGACATTATAACAAAACGAACATTAATCATAACCAAAAGACTTACATTCTAAGTGGATTGGTCGCAGCCAGTCTGGATCACCACTTCCACAGACTAGTGAAGCAACTAGGTCCACTCTACATGCCCCTGCTACAAGAAGCAGGCCGGAGAGCTCAACGTTACAAAACCGCAGGTGAGCTTGCATGGGAAAATGCTTACGCACTTCATTTTGGCACGAGAGGGTTGAGGGAATTCACGACACCACCACGTCATTCGCATTGCCTCTCATCTTCTCTCAGGGGTAAAACCAGCATCCAGAACAGCAGGCTCAGTAGCAGCTGGGGGAGAGAGTCTATCCAGAGGAGTCAAGTCGAGGGAGGGCTCCAACCGTGCCCCAATGCCCCCGCAAAGACCATGTGAGCGTAACAGGGGGATTATCTAATTTAATTTGGTGATTTTTGTACTCGCTTTGAATAGTTCTTCCATGGCTCTGAGCTAGCAGATACCCTCTAGTCTTCATTGGGAGTTTCCAATCAGTAGGTCCCTCCTTGTCCCATCCTCACTTTTCCAGCCTAACAGTCAGACACTCCGAGAGATTACTCAACCCCATGCGCCATTGGAAGTTTGCATGTTTGCTCTGAGTTATAGTGAATTCTAAATATGTTTTTCTTTTAATTTAATTGCAGCAACATGGTCCATTAATGAAGTAGAGATGTCTTTAATCCCCTTGCCTAGACACGCGTATGGACCTGCAGGATTAGTTTGTGTGATGATGTTTCATAAAATTATTAATATTTATCTTTTTAAAAATTGTTACTCAACATAAGAAATTCAAATTTAGACTGATATGAGCTTACGATCTGAACACCCCACCCCCATGTTTTTAAGTCACAATGCTGTGTTATAGGCCAAGTTTGTTTCTGTATGCAAAATGTATTATTTTAAACATGCCCTGCATTTAAACTGCGGACAGGGTCTCATGCTTCAGAAAAATTACTTATGTAAACAAGCCTAGGTAATTGCTTCAGCCAATTATTGCTTTACACAAAATAACAGGCCTTCTTTGTGCTTCTGCCTTAGGTCCACAATGTGGCTGGCTTAATTGTGAGGCAGAGTTCAAAGGTTACATGCTAAATAACTCACTAACTGTTGATGTTCTACAAGGCTATGTCATGGGTCCACTCCTTTTTACACTCTAAACCTCTCTTCTTGGGGCACTTATCTCCTCCTTTGGTTTTCTATTACCAACTAAGCACGGATGGCAACCAAATCTTCTTTTTCCTTACCTGAACCCTCCATCAAAATGTCTAAATGTCTCTCTGCCAAAACAGAGGTGCTCTACACCACTATGAAAAGCTCTCTCTCATATCTTCCTATTCCTACCAAGTTCCCACCTGGTACTCTTCCCTACTCATCTTCAGCTAGAAACCTCAGTGTCATCTGTGATCTTTCTCGAACTTCACCCATCACGGTCACATCCCGAGCAGAGCTGGCCGTACCACCTATCTGCACTTAAAAAAGTCCTATGTTCATTGCCCTTAATCTATCTATGTCCTCTTATGTATTGTCCCTGGTGACTGCTCCATTTACTCCCCTCCACAACCTGGTCAGAATGTTGCAAGAACTCACCCCATTTTAAGAAGCACACCACTTCCCTACAAATCAAATTTCGTATCTATTGTACGTTCATTCGTGATAAAAAGAGCATTGTTCTTCGTGCATATAAATAAATAAATAAATAAATAAATAAATAAATAAATAAAATAAGTGCAATATGGTGTTTGCAGCTCGGCTATACAAAAAGAACAGACTTTTACCAGCATATGCCAATCTCTATGCACACTGCAATGTCAGGTTGCAAGTATTTTAACTTATTTATTAAAAATCCCCTTGCAAGATGCTAGGGGCCTAGTTTCCTATGGGTTGAAACTGGGGTCAACATAAAGTCAGCTCAATATAGGGCGGAGATGAGCACAAGCGTTATTCAAACCATTACAAAAGAACCACTGTTTTTTGACATAATTACACTTCTATAATCCACCATATTTTTATAAACTATACAATAATCCGGCTGTGATGGGTAAAAGAAATACAATGTTACATTAGAAAGACTTTGAATAAAGTGATGGTTCATTTTGGCTTCATTCTTTTGTGCGGCAAGAAAACTGCATGAGTGTGCCATTCAGAATACTTGACAACAGCCTATACCTTGACCTTTCTCATTTTAAAATAAATCTTGCAGTAGCACCGGTTGCATCCACTTTCTAGCTTGATCAGATTCTGACCCACTCGGGCCTCTTCACACTTTAAGAGATGGAGTTCAATTTTAAATCTCCTGCCCCAGGCTGTATGAAATACAGGCCGATGGAGGGCCTGGGAGTTTAGGCGCGGGGCGGGGGGGAAACGGCACAAAAGCCATAGGGAGGGGCGTCCGTCTGGCGCCACAACACAAATGGCCCAGGAAGGGCAGGAACTGGCACCTGGCAAAGGTGCGAAAGGCAACAGCAGGGGGCCGGGAAAAGCCCGGCCCCCAAGGGAAGAACAAAGGAGATTAGGGGTATAAGTAGCCCCAGGAAAGTGCAATCAGAACAAACCAGGTAAGGAGCTCACCTCTCTCGAGTAAGCTCCTAGGGCCTGGAAAAGGGGGAAAAGGAAAACGTTTGCTCTTGCGGGCTTATGTCTGACTGCTTTCCCCTTTCAACAGCACGGCCAAACTTGCGTTAGCCGGGTACAGCGGAGAAGAACTGCAGTGTCGTCTTACCTCATCCGGAAGAACAGGGAGCCGTGCCGGGTGAAGTCTGCAGCAACGAACGGAGACCGCACGGGAAGAAGCGCGCACAGAAGGAAGCCGTAGGACGTGCTGGATTAAGAGCTGGGTCGAGGGCTGTGAGAAGAGGCATCCCGGATAGCAGCAGCGCCGTCGCGGGAAACCGGAAAATAAAGAAGATCTTGTCAAGGTTCCATCCGGCGGCAGCTCAGTCGCGGGAAGCCGAGGTGAAGGGATCTTCGTTGAGGGAAGCCCGCGAACAGTGAGGGGCGTGGTTTAAGAGGTTTAACAGCAAAACACGGAAGTGAAGGCCCTTAAAGGGGCAGGCGAACATTTTTCTTAAAGGCACAAGCATCCTCCGACTACCACGCACCACCCAAGCAAGGACCAGCTGGGGGGGAAAGTCACGGAGGACAAATAAACCAAAGAAGCACAGACAGGTGCAACTGGGAGAATTAAGCAGAGTGGCAAGGAGCGGATTTTAGCAAAGCACAGACTAAAAGAAGGTTTTTTTGAACAATTGTGAAACAATAACAAGTGGAAACCAAAGAGAAGGAAGGAAGCATTCAGACCAGGAAAATAACTGAGGAAAGGGCAAGAAGGGCCCTGGAGTTCAGCAAATGGGCAAAAATGGCAGAGATGGAATATGGGGAACAATGGGTGCTCGATGTAATGCAAAAAGAGGAGAGGGCAAAGGCAGTGTCACCTTTGCTGTTTGTGGAGCCCAGCAGCAGTGAAAGGGAAGATGAAGTGCTGCAAGGGCAGAAAAGGAGGAGAGAAGAGCCGAGGAGATCGCAGGCTCAGCCAGAGGCACCCAAAAAGAAGAAGAAGAAGGAAAAAAACAAAGGTACTGTGAATAACAATGTGGGGGATAAAATTGTTGAAATGTCACGGGTACGGGTAAGTCACTCAGAACCAATGGCAGAAGAGGCAGAGGCAAGAGGGGACACAGGGAGGAGCAGGAGTTTTCTTCATCAAAGGAAGGGAGCAGCGAGGATGAAGAAAGGGATCATTTAAGGGCCTGGGTAAAGTGGAAGTGGGTCGTGAGTAAAGAGAAACAGAGAGGATCAGGGCGGACAGGGGGGGAACCCAGGGAGACTCCGGTCCCAGCGCCACAGGGGGCACCGGTAGTACCAAACCCTGAAGGGGCACCAGCGGGAACCACTCCTCAACCAGTAGCGATAAATGGGTCCGCTGCAGTGCCACTGGCAGGGAACCCACTGCAGGGGGTGGTACCACCAGGGGTAGCGACTGCAGTTGCAGCAGAAGGGGGCCCAATCATGACAAAGTATGGCAGAATAACAATGGGCAAAGATGCGCAGGGCAGGTCCATGAAGGCAATGGTTTGGTATATTAATGACAAAGTAAAAGAAAAAATATGGAGGAAAGAATTGATTGATATCTATACATTGCTAGATTGCCAAAAAAGAGGGATGAATGTGGCACTGGATGACATAAAGGAGGATGAGAAAGGATTATTAAAGAGGAGCCCAGTAGCAAGAAATGTTGACAATTGGATGGCGGCCTTTAATATAATGTCCACGATTATATTGCAGAAATTCCCAGAGGATGGGGTAGCGTTAGTGGCATACCAGCAGAGGGTGCTAAAAGGGCACACAGCGTTCAGGGGGGATGCATGGCAAGAGTATGATTACGAGTTCAGAAAGGAGATGGACAGCTTTCCAGACATGGGGTGGGACGAAGAGAATTTTAACCGCTACATATTTAATGTGCTAAAAGAAAAATGGGAAACCAGGGAACGGAACTCAGGAGGACAGCAGAGGAGGCAGTACTGGCAGAATGATTACAGAGCTGAGTATAAATACAATAACAGAAGATATGATTATAGCTATGACAGAATGAGGGATCAAAGTTTTCGGAGCCGGAGCTATGGTTCACAGAGAGGGTGGCAGAGCAGCTTGCCCCCAAATACGCAGGGGGGGGGGCAGTGGGAACTCAGGGACACCAAGAACAGAGCCAGGGCAATGTCGGAATTTTGAGAAGGGAGTACCATGTAGCTGGGGATGGAAGTGCAAGTTCAGCCACAAGTGCGAGAGATGTAAGGGTGACCACAGTAGCTCCAAGTGCACAAGGGCTGCGGCTCCAAGCAACAGAAGCAATGAAAAGCGGAACTAGTAACTGGGGCGGGAAGGGAGCCACACCGGTAAAAATTGAGATGATGGAAGGGTGGCTCCAGAAATACCCAGACCAAAAAGCAGCAGAGAGGATCAGGCAAGGTTTTAGAGAAGGTTTTAACATCCCATTTACTGGGCAAGGAACGCAGGACACCCCCAAAAACCTAAAATCTGCCACCGAGAACAGGGACATAGTGACCAAAAAAATCCGGAAAGAGGTGGAACTGGGGAGGGTTGCGGGACCTTTTTCAGCCTTACCATTCGCAGAATTTGTATGCTCACCACTGGGGTTAGTGCCAAAAAAGGAAGAAGGGAAATTGTTAGGAAAGATTTCTTAATTGTGGGTAATTTTCCTTCCATGTGGCAACCCCTAAACTTGTTGCTGTTGTTTTCACCATGTCTAGATTTTGCCAGAGAAGTGCAGCCTTCTGCCGCACTCCTCTGGGCTTTCGCTCCATTCTTACGGGGAAACTGACATGCCCTTAAGACAGTCAGTACCGGGAAACGCTGTTTTCCGTAGTTTCCTTATCATGTTGCAGCTTTCGTGCAACATGACACAAGAGGGCACTGTAAGCTAAGTTACTGCTCCCTTGGGTCACTAGCCTTCTACAGGCCCTAGATACTCTTTTTGGATTGTAACTGATTGGTGCAAGTGAATCACGGACGGGAATGGTGGCAGCGATCGTTTCTTGTGTTTTGAGCTCCTTTTGGCGTTTTAAGCGTGTTTCTCGCGCTTAGCCCAAAATGGTGGCCTGGCTCCCAAAATGGCCAGACCACGAGGCTCCTTTGTCCTGTCCACTGACCGTCTTGCCCCCTTCACCTTCCCCAGGTCGAGCTGACCCGGGGCCTTCCTTATTTGGGTATGTACTTTCCCGCAAAACACAGATGCTTTCCCTGGCTTCTACAGGCCTTGTGTGTGCCTCCAGGATGTGGGCTGGGATGTCTGGTCCCAATACACATCCTGGGTGACAGAGAGTCTAGGGTGGTGTGAATGCCTGGGACCACCGTGGTCTGTGATAGGTCCACGTATGGTGTGAGTGTTGATGAGCGGATCTCCCATTGGGTCCCCTCCGTTTTGGCGCGAAGGGAACCGTGGATAAGAGGGGGCTGGAAACACCACTTCCATGTCGATCTCCTGAGTTCTCACGAACAAAGGAATACAGGAGCCAAGTATCCTGCAACCACAAGGCTGAACCAGGAATCGCTGGTGACCCGCTGAAGGACTGCTCCTCTGCACTGCTGTCGCTTTGTGAAACCCTTTTCTACCTCTGATCAAACCAGAAGGCCTGTACTGGTACTTCGACCCTTGGAATAGCAGGAACAGCTATTCTCGGCATCTTCACCATCTCCTGCACGTAAGCCTTCGGAAGTGTCTCTGGGCCATCCAGCAGACTGACCAGCCCACACAGGAGTCTTGCTCTGTAACCGCCGCCAGGTTTTGTGGTATTTCGAGTCCTTGTCACTCTCACACAATTCGTACACTTGGCATTCCCAGGTCTGAAGTGAGTAGTGTAAATTTGGCTGAGATACACACGGCCGCTCCGTTGCCCTGCTGTGGTAACAAACTGTGCGGGTTCACTTCGTTTGGGACATCTTTAACTCAACTCTGCTGCTGCAGAATCTACACGATGACGAGACGTCCCCTGCTCCCCTGAACCTGCCAGCACTGAAATTGACGCAGAGAAGCATGGGTCTACTTGCATCAGGGACCGGTGAATAGCATAGCTAGGAACTGGTCGCCCTCCTGCAGGAGCCCATAGCTTTTCCCCGCTGTGTCAAAACAGCACGCCTTTCCGTACTCGTGCTCTGCTTCTGCCCACAGTCGAGGCTGCGCTTGAGTCGCGGAACTCTGTTCTTCTTCATTTGTGCACTAAACTGAACTGCCTGATTCCCTCGAAGAGACTCCCCTTTTTGCCCGTTGGCACCAGCGTGTGCAGGTACTTTTGAGCACAAGGCTCCACTTTTCATAGGGCTTGGACTTCCTTTTAGTTAGGTGCCTCTGAAGGCGGACTGGGTCTAATCATTATTTCGCACTGCCTGTTTTCCTCCCCTTCTAGGTGGACTACAAATTTCGTGCATCTAACGCTTTAGACTTGTTTGTATTTGTATATATATTGTATTGGTTTGGTATGTGTTGGTTTACTAGAGTTTTATTGTGATTTCTCGCTACAGTCATTATTGCAAAGGCCTTGGAATAAATGTGTATATATTTTTAATAAAACACCTGTTTGGAGTAGTTTGTAAGTGTCCTTGTTTTGTGTGCTCATTGCGGGCTTTCAGTCATCCTCACCCCTCTTGAGACCTAGTCTTGACCGCCGCGATCGCTACCCTGATTGGTCTGGCTTGTCCAGTGGTTACCCTGTTCCAAGTAATTAGGTTGGCCTTCTGAACTTCTGCGCCGCCAGGACAGAGTTCAGAAATCCGTCTTAACAGGAATACAGGCTAATCCACCACCTATCATACCCCACATGGACTTCGGTGAATGACGGCATTGCGCAAAGCGATGCAACAGTATCCTATTCAGATTTCCAGGAGGCAGTAGAACTAGTAAGGAAAGCAGGAAAATGGGCATGGATGGCAAAGGCGGACATTAAGTCAGCATTCCGGCTGTTGCCAGTCGACAGCAGATCCCAGAGGTGGTTGTGTATGCAGTGGGAGGGGGAATACTTCATCGACAAATGTCTTCCTATGGGTTGTGCCATTTCATGTGCATACTTTGAGAGGGTAAGTTCATTTTTGCAATGGGCGGTCACAGAGGAGATGAGGGAAGCCAGAATAGTACATTACTTGGATGGCTTCTTATTTGTGGGGCCCAAAGTGTCAAAACAGTGTACGGTAACCCTGGATAAATTTGTGGAGATGACGAGTGAGTGGGGTTTCCCACTGGCAGGGGAAAAGACAATGGGCCCAACACAGGTTATCCAATTTCTAGGGATGGAAATTGACTCCAGCATGGGGGCATGCCGGATCCCAGAGGACAAAGTGACAGATCTACTGAAGACAATAAAAGAGCTAAAAGGGAGGAACAAGGCGACAGTGAGGGAATTGCAGGCACTAGCGGGCAAGCTAAACTTTGCAGGGAGGGTCATACCACTTGGGAAAGTGTTCCAAAGGAGCATTGAGCTGAGAACAAGAGGGAGCACAATGGGACACCAAAGAGTCAGGATAGGGGGAGGAATTAAAAGAGACATGGAAGTGTGGGCAGAATTCCTGAGGTCTTTCAATGGGTTGATCATCTGGCGGTCACCCATAAACGATGAAGAGAAAAGAGTTGTTCACTGATGCAGCAGGGGGCTTTGGCTTTGGGGCAATATTGGGGAAAAGTTGGTGTGCATAAAAATGGCCAAAAGCATGGCAAGTGGCAGAATGGACAAAGAACATAACGCTGCTGGAACTCTTCCCAATTTGGGTAGCATTGTGTCCATGGGCGGAAGAGCTAAAAAACAAGGAACTGGCAGTATGGTCAGACAACATGGCGGTGGTGTACGTGTTGAACAAAGGGAGTGCGTCATGCCCAATAGTGCTAGAATTGATGAGGGCAATCACACTGGAAAGCCTAACAATGAATACATGCATAAGGGCGAGGCACATCACTGGGGAAGCAAATGTGGTAGCTGATGCACTGTAAGCAAGGTTCAGGGAGCTTAGACCGGACGCCGACAAGGAAATGACGCTCACGCCACAGAAGACATGGGTCCTGTTGAAAGCATTGTAGAAGGAACAGTTGGCTACAAGGTCAACTCTAAGAAAACGGGAGAACCACAGAGAACGGAACGGGTCATTGACAAGCTGACCAGGAACGCCCTTACTTACAAAACGGGTAAGCATGTAAAAGAGGTGTTGGTGGATGCAGGATTGCAGAATGTGGGAGAAATTTCAACAGAGAAAATATGCGAATTTTTGGAAGGGGCATATGCCAGAGGGAAAAAGAAAAGCTGGGCGGCAGCACACCTAGCCGCAGTGGCTTACACCACAAAGGTGGCCGGCGTGCCAGATCCAACTGACAGCCCTAGAATAAAATATGCTATGAAAGGTTGGGCAAAATTGGAGGGGAAAAAACCAGACAGCAGAAGGCCGCTGAACTTTGGGAAACTAGTGATTCTGTTAAAAGTATTACACGATACATGCAGTAGCACATAAGAAACAGCTTTGTTCAAGGCAGCATTCGCGTTGGCGTATTACGGGGCCTTCAGAGTAGGGGAGCTGGTGGCCAGTAACACAGCAGCAGGAAATGGCCTGGCACAGAGAGATATTAGAATAGGAAGCAAGGGTATGTCTATAATGTTGAGGAAATCAAAAACTGACCAAACAGGGAAGGGGAGGGCGATTGACCTAAATTGCATCAAAGAGAAGGACCACTGTCCCAGATGCATCACCCAGGATTTTCTAGAGATCTGACCAGAAGTCGACGGGCAGTTATTAATACATAGGGACGGCAGCGCACTCAGCAAGTACCAGTTTCAGGCGTTACTGAAACAGGCAGTGGCCAAGGCAGGATGGGGCCCAGCCGAGTTTGGAACACACTCATTCACGATAGGAGCTGCAACCTCGGCCTGAGCAGGAGGTTTGGGAGCAAATGGGGTGAAAAGAATTGGGGGGTGGAAATCTCAATGTTTTAAAAAATACATAAAAAAGGAACTGATACCATCGCTTATCTCCCCCATTTCCACAGAGTCGGGTCCCTACAAATCAGCACGGATAGTGGGGCACTCCTTCGTGACCTTGGCAGGCAGTTGGCTGAAGGAAGCGAACCAAGGATTGCGCTTCAGAAATGCAATCACATCATGGTGGGGCCTCCCAGGAATGCACTGGGAGGACATCCACGACAGGCTGTCGGACCTAATAGGTTACAGGGACCCACCTGAGTACCTGGTGATACACCTCGGGGGGAACGATTTGGTGAGCAAGAATAGGGGAGAGCTACAGAGAAATATTTGCTAGTCCCTGCATAGCATAGCCCACAGTTGGTGGAAGACGGAAATCTTTATGTCCGAGGTGATACCACAATGGGTTTGGTATGGGGCGCATAGGAGACAAGCAATCGAGACAGCCAGGAAGAAGTTAAACAAGGCAGTGGAGAAGAACTGCAAGAGCACAGGGCTCCACTTCATAAGACATGGGCTCTCCCAGAACAATCCAGAAATGTTTCACCAGGATGTGGTGCATCTGTCAACCAAGGGGATGGGGGTTTTCTCCAATAACATTTTTAGGGCACTCCAGGAACAGGGTTGTAGGTAGATATGCTTTTGGGGGGGACCTGAGCAGGTGGGGTAGCACCCACTCAGGTGTGGCGGCAGGTGCCCAGGAACGGAGGCCCAAGGGTAACAAAGACTCGGGAGGAGCCTTGGGCAACTCCAACTGGACACAAGGTGTCCAAAAGCAAACGATTATGTTATTGTGTTTGTTATGTATTTTCTGCAAGAAAATAAAATGCCTACGGCCTATAATTTTTCCACAAAACAAAATTGGTCTGCTATGTTATTGCTCAGCCATCTCTTTGGGGAATCCGGGTTGCGGCATACAGTGCAGCTCCATTACAATCCTTCATATTACTGAGGACTGGTAACCTCTTGACCGCTGTTAATGAAGCATTGAGGGTACATTCCCACCCACTAAGAGTGATTGCTCTCATATCACTTTCGTGATACGCAATCTGTGATTATCCAAACTACATTAATATCGAGCCTCTCCACCTAAGAGTTTGGTTTCCATCCTTGGATATCTAGAATAGGAGGACATTCAAAAACATGCCCGTATTTACCATTCAGTGACATTATTGGTTGTGGATCAATATATGAAAGACAGGAGCACTTACATGTTGCTGACAACATTGCAGTGACAACTCATTTGGGGATTTTTTAGTTACCCCATTTAAGCTCCATCTCCCTTGGGGTCCTGACGAAGGCAGTGTAATTGATGTTCTGCCGAAACGTCCCCTGCATAACCCTGTGTTTTCCAGTTATGCTGTACGGTTTAACAACGTTACCAAGGATGTAGACCTGGGATGTGCTTTTGGTCATGGTTAATGATTTTTAGAATGTAAAATAGGTGACATTGGCGAATTGGGGATGTCTGTGATTTATTAGACAGACAGGGCCAGCAAGATAGTTTTTCTGCCAGTGTTTTCTTCAAAATTGATTACTATACCGTGTCACCTAAGTTTTAATTGATTAATTCACAAAATGTTGACGTATAAATGCATGCATTTTCTATATTGACATATGTATTTATGTTTTGATTTTTCTACATAATTATAAATAGACCCAATTGGTCTTTTTTAAGCTTGTAACTAATGGCCTACATAATAAATTATGAACCTTTTAGTATAACAAAAATACTACCCACTGTGTGTACTGTTCTTTGAGGTGATTTAATAACCCATGGAATAGGGCCCAGTTGTAGCAAAAACTGGGTAATTGAACTATTTGATAAATGGTTCATCTGGGGAACCCCCCTATGTGTGCTAATTGCTTAGGTAGGGATCAGGTAATGAGAGCAAAGGGAGCCCACACTACTCACCTCTATGTTTTTACTTAACATTCGTTAAAACCCACTTTTTGGGTGAACTGTACTCAAGGGTCAATATTGTTCCTCTCACGGTTTCCCAGAATTGAGTCACTTCTTTTTGAGGAATGAAACATGTTGGGATTTTATTATAGTTATGTTTATTGCGTCAAATGTTTTCACTATTAGTCTTGGTTTTCTTGGTAGTTGTACTTAACATTCAATAGCACAAATTACAACCCTTAGTGTTGAGCGTTTTATGCATAGTAAATATGTGTTTTAGTCTTCATTTTTATTTTTATTTTGCTGTCTACTTCACCAGATGAACTAAGTGTTAGAAACAACATTAGGTGTGTACAATGAAAGTCTGTATGTCTTAACAGGCACATGTCACTTTATTTGCCATTTACATGTACTGTAAACTCACACATATTGTGACACTCTGTTTTTAAGGTGATATCTAATATTTGAATACATTGAGCTGCACATTCAGTCAATTGGAATGGTAATTGTATCCTTTACCCTGATCATAGTATTGCCCATTTAGTTTGGTGCAATGTTTTGGGTGTTGAAGAGAATACACTTTCAATTGAGGGTGGACATTTCAAAAGCAGGAATCCTACTTCAGGATTCAGGATGAATTCTTTTTGGATAGGATTGGAATCATATGACACTCACTGGACTTTAGTCTCTCAAACCTTTTTTTTATAGGTGGTTCGCCATTCTCTTGTCTATGGAGAGAACCTATAAATAGGGGCAGTTATCATTCCTGACACAACAAACACTAATAATTTGGGATGCATGTGAATCTGTGGCATCAATTTATTGTTCATTGTTTGCTGAGATCTGGTAATGTTTTGCAGTGAGTTCCAGCATGTGAAGATACCAAGCACAGACTTGAGAACAGTTCATTGAGTCACTCCTCTCTCTTCAGGCTCATGTATTCTGAGAGAGATTAACAAATCTAGCCTGTGTCACATCTCTGCAAGACAGGAAAGATGTACCAATAGAGTGTGTGACCCCACTCCCTTGAAACAGTAGAGATGTACAAATGCAGGCAGTGATGTCACCGCTGTTGGGATGCACGTACAGCATCACAGCCAGGCGAAACGATTCAGGTTGAGAAACACCTATTAAAATGAACTATCGAGGGAGCAGATTGAAGGCAGTGCGTTGGAAGCACACAGGTCCGACACATATTAGATACTCACATATAGAAACACTGAAATAGCAACAAAATATCACTGTTGCGGTTGTAGAGGTCATAGATATGGCATATGTTGGAAAGGCCGAATTAGGTGGAAAATGGAGTCCATGGGGTATCAATGTAGAAGTGAGGTCAGTGTTTTAACATGACAGGGGTATCACCGTTTTGGATCTTAGGGCCTAGAACACGATGAATAAAATAACACACAGGGCATGATGTGGAGCTGCTGCTCTGTTAGTTCAGCTCAATCAAAAAAAAAAACCTTTCCTATTTCCCAAGAGAGAGGCTGAGGTCAGAGACACCCATGGTGATCAGATGAGCACTAATTGTATCCAGCAGCATGGCCTGAATGTTGTGGGAACAGAAAGTTAGTTGATAGAAGAGCAGAAAGGGATGCACCCTTTGAAGGATATACTCATGAGAATAGGGCATGAGGGCTGTGATGCCAATGGGTCCAATGAAGATTTAAAACTCTACTGCCCTCAACCCGGGGCAGACACCCCATATGAATTACACCTAGACACACAACCTAAGCAAACAAATCCTCTGAATTCAGACTTGGGAGTGGTGCCCTGATCACATAATTCCTGTGCACCTGGTGTTGGAAGGAGTGGTGGGGGAACTGTGTCTGGAACATCTTGTGATTCAGAACATGAGGAGCAGAGGGGATGCCAATACATTTAGTTCAAGGTCGTTGGTGCAGCTCGTGGACAGTATGGCATCTGATATCATGAGAAGGCCTATTGTTTTAGCAAAGCAGAGTTGAACTCGCTAGTATACGCTAATCATGTCAGGATGGCTGGGTGCACATCACGTGACAAGTATCTTTGGGGAATGTACAATCTCGGGTAACTCACTAATCCCGTACGTAGATCTGGAAATGCTGATATAGAGGACCACATGTCTAGGGGAATGGTGGTAGCATAGATATGGCCAATTGGTGCAGGGACTATAGAGGGAGATTAGCATGTTCTATAGGTGGTAGGCAATGAGGGTGGAGGGATTATGTTCAACTCATTATTATGCCTAGTATTGTTAATTTGCAGTTTTCCCGCTATAAAAGATGCAACATCTTGAGATAAGATGAGCTCTGTGAAAGTCCAGTTCCACAGGACCCTGTGAGACCTTTTTGCATGTAAATATATGTGAACAAAGCAGTCCCCCAAAGATTGGGACCAACACCACTTCTGGAGACTATTTGAAACACTGAGGTACGGAGGGCACAACTGTGGCTGCATGCTGCTGAGCTGCATTATATTATTTGCTGTTCTCCCCACCCAGTTGATTTTGGACTAGTAATGTATATGAGATGCCATCGCAATGCCCTGTTCACCCGGGAGAGCGAGACACCATGCAGAAGGGCATCTGCACGAATGACCGCACGGTGAAAGAGGGAGGGGTTGCACCCAGAGTATCTGCCTGAGCATACAGGCAGCCAGAATTATGGCGAAGAGTCTCTGCTGATGGTTGCTGCTTGACTTCATATGCATAGTACACAGCTGTTAAAGTGGCAGTGGACCGTTAATGGGTTGACCCCGGTTTCCCTCAATGTTGGTGGGTGCTTATTTGATTTAGTACTGCAAGCAGTTGCCGGCTGAAGGAGTGGGTTGCTGTTTTAAGTCCCACGGAGTGGTGGTCCTGACATGCTGCAGCTTCTTAATGAACGGAGAACATTCAGCCTGGGTCATCTGATTCGGCTTCACCTGCCTTGCCGCTATGCCACCTGTACTGGTGGTTCCAGTTTGTGAGATTCCGTGGAGACCGACCCAAAGGATCATAAACTCCCAAAGTCCACTGAGGCACCATCAAGCCCCCCGTCTCGGCGACCTAAGTGATGACCTGCACTTGATATCACCTGTGCCTGTTTGCTGCTAGGCCACCTGGTGAGATCTTTTCATGCACTGTGCAGTCTCTATCCTCTCTTCCTCCTGGATAGCTCTCTGCCCTTCTCCTCTATGGTGCTCTCCAGCTCCCCTATTTATTCTAACTGCTACTCTATTGCCTATCCTCCCTCTCTTTCATAGTCTGGAAGGCAATTGTTTAAGAAGGGTCTCCTGGTCTCTAACCGAGGCCTGCCCATTGCTGAGACCTATGTCAATGCTTCCTCCAGGCAGACTATTACTGACATCCTCTTTGTTGTTCCCTCTTCGGACCTATGGCCTCCCAATATGGCCTCAGTCCTCTCCCCTTTCTCATCCTCTGCCAGTAAGGGTAGAACCAGATGGAAAGTGCTCTTGGCACACTTCCCATTATCCAGGTGCATCATTTATGTCTACTAGAATGCCACGATCATGGCCCATGGCTCTCAGCCCAAATTTCTACTTCTCAACAGGCATCTTCAGCCTCTCATTAACTTCCTTCCTTCTCTTGCCACTCCCTCATCTGTCACCATTCTGGCCTCTTTGCCCCCACAAATGGGTGTACCTCATCCGTGTATCCCTCCTTGCAAGGCCTTCAAAGGGGCAACCAGCTTCACTTAGCTACCCTCAATTCGCACTCTGCTGTCAAACCCTCCTCTGACATCTGTCACCACCTTTAAGACGTTGGCCTTGACGTACTCGCTCTCACTGAGACGTAGTTCAATGCCAGCTATGTCACTGCTTTTGACACCCTCCTTCCTGATGGCTACAAGATACTCTCCAAGACACTCTCTAAGGCCAGGCCTAACCGGCCTGGAGGCTGAGTGGTCCTTGTCTTCCCTGATTGGATTCCTGCTTCTATCATACCAACTCAATCGTATTGTTTCTTTGAATGTCTTGTCTGCAAGCTTTGCATCTATCCTACCCTCTCACTCACTCTTGCCACTATTTACAGGACCCCTTAGCTGAGTTCCCTATTCCTTTCTGAATGGTCCAACCTCACCTCTTCTCTCTGAACCTCCATCTCTAAATGGAGACTTTAATATCCATCTTGACTCTCCTGATGTAGCCACTTTACTCTTCTGCAAACACTGTAACTCTCTTTCCCTTACCATTCTTCCCTCTGGCCCCACCCACTCACCTTGGATGCACTCATCTCAGCGGACATCTCTTTCTCTAACCCTCTCACCACACTTCTCATAGTCTGACCATGCTCTCCTCTCCTCTCACCTGCAGCTCCTGGACCCCACATCCTTACCTCTGCCCGTACTGCCAGTCTCTTCTCTGTCATTCGACTGATGAAGCGATTGTCAGTAGCTGCTTTTGCCGCCTCCTTCATTCCCCCTCTGACCATTGCTATTGACTTTCACACTGACTTAGATCTTGCTAACCTCCACATCTCCATCTCCAACACCCTTGAAACCCTAGCCCATGCCATGAGGATCTGCATGAAGCCTGCCTCCTAATACAATATTTGGTATGATTGTGACCTAGCCTCGCTGAAATACAAGTGCAGAGCTGCGGACAGAAGTGGTTGGCTCCTAGAACATTCTCTGATTAACTAGGCTATAGCCTGCTCCAAAGGCAATACAGACTCTCCATCAGCTTCAAGAAGTGGGCCCATGTCCAAGCATGCATCTCTGGGGCCACTGACAATACGGGGGAACTTTTAAAAATATGTAAGGAACTTGCCAATCCTACTGAAGCCTCCACTTCGCCTCTTCCTTCCCAAGCCCTCTGCATGGCTTTGGCCTCCCAATTCACAACCAAAAGTCAGGACATGCTGTCTTCATTCTCCCCTACCCCCCTCCCTCCTCCAACTGGTCACAGGCCTGACCTTCCTAAAAAAGCCATCTGTGGACCCTTCATGCCCGGCTAAGTACCGCCTTATCTTCACTACCCCTTTCTTTGGCAAACTCTTGGAGAAGTTGGTCATCGCCCAATTTATCCATAACACTGAATCTGTTAGCTGTCTTCATAACCACCAGTCTGGCTTCCGAGCAGCGAGAGGCACGTAAACTGCTCCCCTGAACACCCGTGATGACTTGCTCTCAAATCTTGATTCCAACTCTGCCTCTGTTCTTATCCTCCTTGATCTTTCCCCTGTCTTTGACACGGTCAATCATGCCACCCTCAGAAATTGGCTCGATGATACCCTGGGCATCACGGACCGGGCACTGGAGTGGTTGAAATCTTTCCTTTCTGATCGGCCCTCCCAGGTTCAACCGGGCACTTTCCTCTCCATCTAACTACCAACGTGTAACATCCCTGAGGGCTCTATACTCTTGTTGTGGCTTTTCTACATCTACCTTGCCCTGCTTGCCCACTTGATGTCCACCTTCTCTCCTCATTTCGAGTTTTATGCGGATGACACACAGCTAACCTTTAAGCTACCCTCCTCTACCACCTCTACTTCCTCTCTCGTTAATGATTGTCTGCTGTTCACGCATGATGTGTTGCTAATGATCTCTGCCTTAATGCCAGCAAGACCAAGACCCTCCTTATTGGGACTTCTGCCCCCTCATTCCCTCCTACTCTCTGGCCATCCTCCTTGGGCCCCCTCCCCTCACCCTCATGTGAGGCAAAAACCTGGGTGTCCTCTTCGACTCCACTCTCTCCTTCTCACCTCATATCGCTGACCTTGCCAGGAAGGCCCACTATCAACTTCACCTGCTCAGAGGCGTTCTCCCTTTCTGCACTTTCCCCCAGAAACTCAATGTCTCTAAAGCTCTGGGCCTCTCCAGGCTGGACTACTGCAACAGCCTCTTTCTCAACCTGCCTCTTTCCTCCCTCTGCCCTCTTCAACTAATCCAGAATAGGACAGCTAGGCTTATACTTGGCCTCAAGTCCAGGGACTGCATCTCTCCATACCTAGAATCTCTACACTGGTTACTGGTGGCTGCAAGGATCACATTGAAGACCCTCTGCATCATCCACAAGGCTTTATGGGGCCTAGGACCTCATCACATCCAACTTTGTCTCCCAGAATACCTCCATGCTAGAGTCCTTTGGCCCTCTAGCTCCAACTCTCTGCATATCAGATGTTTCTCCAAGTAGAAAGTGGGGGTGGATCTCTTTCTTCAGCAGGTGCCTCCCTCTGGAATGGCCTACCTGCTCCTCTCAAACTTGAATCGGATCTCAAGTTCCCAAAGCTTCTCAGGACTTTCTGTTTCTCCTCCTCCTTCGCTCTCCCCCTCCCCTGCAAATGTCCCTCTGCCACGGCGACTGATTGCCTGGTCCCTTATGAGTCTTCAGGGGCCATACCTTCATTGATCAGTCTATCCCAGCACCCCTATAACTTGCACTTGCCCATGGGCACCCTTCCCTGACTAGCCACCGAGGCTGGTCCACCCCATTCCTCACACAAGTTTGACCCTTGCCCTGTTTCCCCTGTCTCCCCTGGTACTTGGCCTTTTGTACTCCACTTAGCACTTGTCTGTCCCTTGTGTCCCCCTCCCTCCTGCACTTCCCTCTCCCCCCTTCCTGTATTCCTTCCCATCCGCTCTGACATGCCCCCTCCTCCTGCACTTCTTGTTACTGCACTTGCACGATCTGAATGTCACAAGGTCTAGTTGGACCATTATCGTTGTTTTCTCCTCTGTCCCCCTACCCTTTGACTTGAGGCAACTGGAAACACTTTTTACTGTATAGGCGCCATACAAATGTTCAATACATGAATAAAAAAAAACTTTTACTGTGCAGAGATGAGCAGTGATTTTTGTTGTCTTATTGATTGTTTTATCTTCCGTTTTTTGGGCAACCACCCTTTCAATTTGTTGACCCTGACGTGATCCCTGACTTTCCGTGAGGTCGGGATGTCACAGCCACTCATCCTGGAGTGTGGTGGCCATCTACAGTGATCAGTCCCCATGAACAACTTGAAGAGGTTCAGAGGTGCCAACTTGTGAGAAGGCCTGACTGCTATTTGGAGCAGTGCACTGCTCCCAGATTGCGCAAGCCTTTATGTGGGACCCCGTATAGGTGGAACTCAGAAGAATGCATAGATGTAAGTGCACCTTTGTGGGAGAAAATAATAAGGGTAGAGTTAGTACGTGTGGAGTGATTTGTTGGTGAATTGATGAGTGTGCAAGATATGTGATAATATTTATTGTTTTTGATAAGGTGATATCATGGCACATATTTTGAGGTAAAAGATGAAGAGAAAGTAAATGGGAACTTCTCTGATTGTGGAAGAAAGGCAGTTCTGCAGATTTAATTAAAAGGTGGGTCCATTATATGGAGGACCTGGCAACCCTCCACTCAGCAAAGTGAGTGTGAGGAGGTAAATACCCTCACCCCAAGACAAGGGGATGGAGGAAGGCTCTACAGCATTTGTAAATAAGTGTGATTTGTTGTGTAGGTCCATAAAATACCAGGCCTGGGATGCCTTTTGCCTGGCAAAAGGGGGTATAAGGAGGTAAATGCCCTCATCTCGAAGTGGAGAGTGAGGAAGGGTCTATACCATTGTGTATATAATTTAGTTTTTTATTTGATTTGTGGTTTAAGGTGTGTATTGAATAGTTGTGGTGTGAAGTGGTGATTGTTGAGTGAAGAGTTGTGTTGGGTATGTAGTGAGTGGTGTGAGGGGCGATAAGGGGAGGGAGAGGTAACAGAAAGCGTGGACAATAGAGGTGGCAAGAGAAATTAATACCATTTTATTGTTGTTCAGGAAGTTAAATAACAATATAAGGATAAGCTTTGTGAAACCACTCGAATATTTGTTTACATTACTTCCACTGTACAGGGAAAAAATGATGAAGAGTGGGTTGTTCATTGGAGAGGGGGAATAAATAAGCCTTGGCCCGAATAAGGAACAAATAACAGAAAGGCTTTGGGTCACATGTATATTTATTTGGCAGAAAAGTAGGGGGAGAAGCTGAGTAATAGGAAGGGCATTTGTGAGCTTTGGAGAATGGTAGAGGATTTGAAAGATGTCCCAGAAGATGCCAAAACGGGAGGAATAGTAATACAAGTACCTTGTGTCACTTCCGTGCCTAGACTAATGCTGATACCCAGCAAACCACCCACAGCTTTAGTACCACCCACAACCCCCACAGCCCTGCCACCCCCACATGGGTGTTACCCTTTGCAAGCAGCTGCAGGGTATACTAACCTTGAATATGTGTCCCACGCAACTCTGCAACAGTGTGCCCCCGCAATCTATGAAAAGGTTCTGCAACCCTCAACACTGAGTGCAACGCGAAACCCATTTGTTATGGAAACAGAGAATAGGGTATGGACAGATTTTGAAACGTGCTCCCAATGTGAGAGGCAGTGCTTGCGCGGGTAACGCAGTAGAGGGGAGAAGGGCAAAGAGCATCGATAGGTACCGATGAATGGAGAGTAGGAAATATTCTATTTAGAATTGAGAGTAATGCGATTAGGGATGTGCATGTCGAAACGAGGGGTGATGGTCACAATGACGAGAGATATAGGGAAGGACGGACACAAGCAGGTCATTTAGATTATGAATCAATAAAATAAGAAGATGATGCAGGAGTAGCAAAGGAGGAGGAAGAGAGCAGATGAGTAGCAGGGTGACAATGTGCTGCCCATAGTTACACCAAGAGTAGAGAGTTTGTACGGCCGAGGTTAAGAGCATGACCAAGTCACATAGCACTAGTAAAAGGGAAGCAAGGGGAGGGGAATTACCAGCAAAGCAGGTGGGAACACAGATTCAATTGTTAAATAAAGGTCCAAGCAGAGCCCAGTATGTGCCCTGGCTACACATGGGGGGTCATTACGACCCGGGCGCAAAGGTATACAGGCATCGGTAATGACACTGGTACCGGTAATCCCTTTGTGCCCTATTCCGAGGTCCCTTTGCGGGTCCTTCCTTAACGCCTGGTTTTAGCAGGCGTTAAGGACGGGACCCGCAAAGGGACTTCAGAGCTAATAACGGTACCGTAATTTACGGTACCGTTATTAGCACCCTCCCCATTCCCATTGAGCCCTGTAGGGGCTCAAATGGGAATGGGGAATGGTATTTTCAATGGGGACTTACCGGTCCCGCAAAGGTCGGACTAGACCGGTAAGTCCCCATTGAAGCAGGGCGGACACGGTGGACTATTAGCGCCGTGACTAGCACCAACCTTGGAATGAGGCCCATGGACAGAAACAACTTGATTAAGACATGTTCCTCTCTTGCCGCAGTCAAGTGGATACATGCACTCGAGAAACAGACTGCATGCATTACATAGGAGATATGTAAAGCTTGTAGGCAGAAGTATTGGGGGATGAAAGAGATGACATCTAGAAAAGGGCAGGATTTCCAGGGGTACGGATAGGGGATGACAATCATGATGGGGCACACTTTAAAGATTGTTTTTTTTGTGTGCATTTATATAGCACTACGAACCCTCAGGTATCTGAGCACTGCTTATTATTACCCACGGTGTGTGTTGCTCATTTATCGACCTCGGAAGGATGAAAGACTGAGTTTGGCCCTGCCGGGATTCAAACCTGCATCAGTAAGCTCTGCATAGATGTCAAAGTGAGCGCTCTACTATCTGTGCTATCAGACCGGCTAGAGTCCAGCCACTGTTCGGCTAGAGTGTGGGCTGCATTAAGAACAGCATATCCGGACACACCAGATATACATTTAATAATGGAACGTATTATGAAATAAGATGAAGATCCAGCACAGTATATATCACAGATTCAGGAAATATAGAGGGCTGAGACAGGGTAATCAAGGGACAAGACAATATCCTGTCACATGTTAAAGAAGAGACTGCCAGAAGAGGTGCAGAAGGATTTGTATAAGTTAGTAGGGATTGAGGCAAAGGGACACGCAGAGATTCAGGTTATTATGGTGCACAATTGCAAAAGGTAATAGGAGAAGGAAAAGGAAGTGACAGACAACGCACAGAAGGCTGAAGTGAAGTTAGTACAAAATAAATTGGCAAAATTGAGTATAGAAGGAACAGTGATTACGGGTTCAACTGTACAGTAGGTGGAACAAAGGATGGCTCCGGTAGAAACGAGAATGGAACCAGAGTGGACGGGAAAGTACCAAAGCTATCCTAAACATAGAGGGTATCAGGGTGATTATAAGGGAGGGTATTAAGGAGGTTATTCTTGGGGTAGAGCAGAGTTTCAAGGGGTTTGAGGAGGTAGAGGAGGAGGATTTGATGTAATGGGGCTGAGATTTGCTGGGCCAGGACTGCCTTGGCCGCTTTCACTTGGTCCCGACCCCACTGCATCCCCTCGGTCAAAGATCTAGGATGCACGTTTAGCTTAGACCCGACCATTTCCTGCCACATCAATTCAGTTTCCAGATTGTACAACTTCCACCTTCGCATCCTCAAGCAGCTTTTCCCTATCTCTCATACCCCTATTTAGTATCCATAATCATGGCCATCATCCTCTCGTGCAAGGACTACTCTAACTCCCTCTACCTAGGCGCACTCACATACCAACTGAGAAAGCTCCAATGGATTCAGAACTCTGCAACTAGGTTCCTCTTTGCACTCTCCCCCACGGAACACATCTCCCACAGCTCAGGACAATCCACTGGCTGCTGTTCGGCCATCAGGCCTCTTTCAAGGCTGTGTGCATTACCCACCTTACAATCCACAAGAAAGGCCCGGTTTTCTCCAAAGCATGCTTGCCTGCTACCACCCCTCCAGAAGGCTCAGATCAGGCTTTGCACACCTCCTGGTATGATATGATTTGATATGGCATTTATAACGCACCTATACACAAGTGTTTCAAGGCGCGACGAGGCAAGGAAGGGGGAACAGAGGGAAGACAGACAACGATCTAACTAGGCCAGGTGTCATTCAGATCGCACAAGTGCATGGCAAGGGGGAAGGGGAAAAGTGTGTGGGGGAAGGGGGAGGGGAAAGTGCAGGACATGGGTTAATAGAATAAATAAGATAAATAAAAAATATGGCCAGCTGGTGGCAAGTGCAAGGTAAGTGCAGACATAAGTGCTGGTAGGGGGACTGTAGGGGTACAGAAAACAGTCCCCAGGTGCGGGTGTTGCCAGAGAGGCAGTGCAGGTGTGCAACTGACAGGGCCTTGGCCCGAGATCAGAAGCGTGACCCGGTAACAAGTACAGTTTCAGTTTCAGCCAGGAATTCAGCAGGGGAGAGGGGGAGAGAAATCAGAAGCAAAGAGGAAGGTTTTAAGGTGCTTCCGCAAACAGAGATGGATCTCCTCAAGTTTCAGGGAGGCAGGGAGGATGTTCCAGCTGGAGGCCCCAGCCGAAGGAAGAGATCTACCACCAACTCGTTGCTTGGAGACGCAACTGACCCTGATGGAGTTGGTGGCGGATGAGCAAAGAGCTCGAGACGGAAGATATTTAGGAAGAGCAAGTTGAAGGTGTTGTGGTCCTAGGCCCCAGAAGACCTTGTGCAGAAGGTTTTGAAGTTAATTCTTGCAGCCACTGGGAGCCAGTGCAGAGATTTCAGTCTTGGAGAGATACGATCCCTGGGCTTGAGGCCAACGACAAGTCTCGCAGTCCTTTTCTGGATGAGTTGCAGAGGGCTGAGAGTAGGAGCAGGCAGATTTAGAAAGAGGCTGTGCAATAGTCCAGCCTAGAGAGAACCAGAGCTCTGGAGACAGTGAGCTTCTGGGGGAAGGAGAGGAAAGGAAGAATACCTCTGAGGAGGTGCAGCTGGTAGTGTGACTTCTTAGAGACATCACAGATGTGAGGCGAGAAGGAGAGTCTGGAGTCAAAGATGACCCCAAGGTTTTTAGCCTTGCAGGTGGGAGCAGGAAGAGGCCCAAGAGAGGCCGGCCAGAGAATGGCAGGAAAGGAGGGAGCAAGGTTGCCGATGAGGAGAATCTCTGTCTTACTGGCATTAAGGCAGAGATCGTTGGCAGCACACCACTCCTGAATAGCAGACAGACAGTCAGAGATGAGTGAAGGAGAAGAGGTGACTGGAGATAGCCTAAAAATGAGCTGAGTGTCCTCCGCATAGCACTGGAAGTTGGGGCATAGATCAGCAGTGCGGTGGGCAAGAAGTGCCAGGTATTGGTTAAACATCCAGGGAGATAGGTTAGACCCCATGGGAACACCACAGGTAGAGATAGAGATACAGGAGAGGAAGGACCCAAGTTGGACCTGGGAGGGTCGATCAGAGAGGAAAGAAGCCAGCCACGCCAGGGCCTGACCAGTGATACCCAGGTTATTACGGAGATGGTTGAGCAGGATGGCATGGTGGACTGTGTCAAAGGCAGAAGACGGATCAAGTAAGATGAGGACACAGTGGGTGTTGGAATCAAGGTTATAGAGCAGGTCTTCACGGATGTTCATGAAAGCAGTTTCTGTGCTTCTGGCAGCTCTGAAGCCAGACTGATGATCACGAAAACAACCAACAGATTCAGTGTGGAGATTGAGCTGGGAGATGGCCAGCTTTTCCAGGAGTTTGCCAAGGAAAGGAGTGATGGAGATTGGGCAATAGTTAGCCGGGCAGGATGGGTCGGCAGAGGGTTTCTTAAGAAGAGGGTGCACAAGGGAGTGCTTCAGGGGGGATGGTAAGACTCCAGTGGTGAAAGAGTGTTTGCAGATGTCGGCCACAGCAGGAACCAGGGAGTCGATGTGGTTCTTGATAGCTTTGGAGGAACAGGGATGATCCTGTTTTGATGAGACTTTCATATATTGGACTTGTCTAGAAACCTCGTCTGGGGAGAACAGGGAAAGGCAGAGAAGAAGTGAGGAGAGGTGGCTGAAGAAGGGCCAGAGGAAGAGCAGGGAGTAGAGGGTGGAGGGGGAGAGGAAGAGAGAGAGGACAGGATATCCTGAGTTTTAGAGATGAAATGAGAAGCCAAAGCCATGCAGAAGGCCTGGAAGGGACAGGAGAGGTAGAGACTACAGCAGGATTGGCCAGTTCCTAGCAGATTCCAGCCGAGTTGTTAGATGCCGCAGAGACGCAGGCTTGGATGTGAGGTCTCTTCTTGTCGCGGACAGAGAGCTGGTATTGCCTTTGGAGCAGGCAGTAGGCCAGTTTGTCATAGGATGTACCAGAAGCACGTCTTCAAGCGGATCCTCATGACAGGGGCAAGTACATTGAGAGTATCATATATAGCAGAGGGGAGCATGGAATGGGCTGCCTTTTAAATTCTCCAGATTAAGAGGCGCGTGCTTCTCTGGTCTCACAACCACATTCTGGAACTCCCACCCCCTCACGCTCTGCCTCATAGAGGATCACCTGGCCTTCAGGAAAGCCCTTTGAACCTGGCTGGTTCCCAGATCTCATGATCCCCCAGGCTCCTACCCTCTGTCTAACGCACACCCACCCTAGCCAGCCAGCATCTGAAGCCCCCTCCTGCCCAGTTCAGCCACTAGCCTCTTCTCCCTCAATCAACTAGTTTCTGCCAGTCAACTCTCTGTGTGGAATGCCAAGCACTCATGGAGGGCTAAGGTAGTCACTCCAGCAACTTGCACCTAGAACGAACCTGACAATGGACCAGACATTGGAACCATAAAGGGCTGGGAGGGGGGCCATGCATCACACTTAAAATGGCACCTTGAGAATATCAAGCTCATTGTGCCAAAGGAGGACAACCAGTCACCTATGACCCCTCGCTCAGGGCTGGCACGGCAGATAACTCTAAAAGTACAGGATGGTAGGCCAGGCCGCAGTACAAAATCATGAAACAGTGTTTGTTCTCACGCTTCAAAGAACTAGGGATGGCAATCTCTCTATCTAAGAACCTTTCAGAGGGTGAATATTACATACCCATCAAGTACTTAAATCGCCTGTGAGATGTAGAAATGCTCCTCGTACATAGATGGAGCCCAGGTATAATTCATTGTTGTGTGTACAATTAACCAATTTCTACCCTTGCACACCGCACCTTCACAACTTGGTCGAAGACACATCTTCACTCCACACACACTGCACACACATATATCATATACAATCTTAGCACATCACCTCTGCCATAAAATGAAACTATTTTTAATGATAAACATCCGAACTGTAGCTTCCCACAAAACTCTCTATCGCCATAAAAACTATCTGGCTCTTAGTTCATAGTATTTTGTCCACTGCACCCATACACATGCCATTTGGACATGTGTGACTACCAGGGTATTGGCCACCCTCTCATAATTATAATGGCTGAAATGCACACACGCATACTAGCACCTCCCAAACTTTTTCCAAATTTCTGGATCTCAGGCCGTCTGAGGGCATTCAACCAAAAGCATGTTAAGACCATAATTATGGTGAAAGGCGCTATAACAAATGACAAAATGAATGAATGAATTAATATAATCTTGGGGCGTATCTCAATGGACCAGAGCCCCAGTTATGTATCAACAGCAATAAGGGATGGTGCCCTCAAGAAATCCTGTATGGCTCGATTTCCACAAAAGCACCCAAGCAGATCCAATATCCCCAGTATCAATATTAGGCACCTGTACCCCAGCAGACGCAACCTCCAGTACCCAATACTGCACCTGTGTGTACGCAGCAGCAGACACAAAAACAAGCCCTACGGGTTTGGGACAAAAATACTTTATCGCATGGCATAGAGACATTGTACACAGGGGCAAGTGTGGTGGGCGGTTACCTCTTTGTATGTCCAGGATCTAACACCTATACCGATTAGGACAGCCCACAGAGAGCCCTGACGTGCCCAGTCCTGTCAGTCACTGCTGACCAGGAAGAGGAACCCCTGTTTTTTTTTGGGTGACAAATGTGCAACAAAATCATGCATAAAGGAAGCATGCTTCCCCCTATCAGGTAAAGTAATGGACACACAGGCATTCAATTCCATTCACAGATTTACCCATCAAGGTAGGTATCCAACAGTAAACCTGTTGGGAAGGGATTTTTAAAGTAAATTGAACATGACCGTTTCATTCACAGAGTGCTGTTAAAATTTCTGTTTAGACCAGCAGTGCCCCAAGACCATGTCCCGTGTACCATTAATATGCAGGAGGGGGTGTTAATTGCAGATTATTAATTTGTGCTTATAGGGACTGATGAAGAGGGAGGTGAGTGGCACAATTTTGTGTATTGATCCTGCTCAACCATTGAGTGGGGTGTTGGACAGATAGTTGCTTGAAGATGTTGACAGCGACAGTGAGATGATTCTAGAGGTGTGTGTTTGGTGTCCGATAAGGATTCTGCATAAGAATATCCCATATCCTGTACTTATTACTAAATGAATGCCTGCACACTTACAGGTTGACCTGCTACGGGTCCCAAGCACTTTATGGATGGACAACCCCCATGATATAGGGCTCCTGAAGAGTGCAGGAACAGTATGCATTTAGTTGAAGCAGGGAACATTGTTGCCCAGAGTGCGACAGTACCCATGGTGAAGAGAAGCAGATGAAGGGATACATGACAGATTTCCTGTGTAATACAGTAATATACACTGTCAAAAAAGCAAAGGAGTCAAGTAGGAGGTTCATACGAGATTTAAACCCATTGAAAAGTATAGTGGAGGCTGAGATTCCAATTTTACCAAATCTCGACATGATTCTTTGCCACGTAACAAAAGGGACCGCATATTTTATTGTCATTGATTAGAAAAATGTGTTATTTTCTATCCCATTACACCCTTAATCTCAATTTGTTACTGTGTTTATTTACCACGAGCAGAGTTTTCAGAACTCCAGACTTCCACAGGGCTACTTGGTGTCCCCTGGTATTTCCAGCAGAGTATTGCAGATATATCTGGCTAATATACAGGTACCAAGTATGATCATTCAGTGCATAGATGACATTTTAGTATGCAGCACTACAGAAGAGATGTGCAGAGCAGATTCAATGACGCTACTGATATTGCTTGCAGACAAAGGATACAATGTAGCTACGGAGAAAATGGAATATTGTCAGAAATAGGTTGTCTATCTGGGACAGATAATATCAACGGCAGGGAAAAGAATAACCCTGGAAAGCGCTGTTGCAGTCCAGAATGTACCAAAACTTGTTACAGTAAAGGATATGCAACAATTTTGGGTTCGGTTAACTACTGTAAAGCATGCATTTTTGACTATTCTAGCTACACAAAACCTCTCCTGCAGGGATTGAAAGAAGCACAGAAGACGAAGGGGTAATTGACAAATTGACATGGACAGTGGCAAGTTTCGCAGAATTAGAAGAATGCTATAAGTAATGCTGCAGTATTAGCAACACTGATTATACAACATTATTTTATTTATTTTTGAATTCTAGCAGACAAATCATGACTCATGTATTTTCTCAGCAAACAACCCTGGGGCACAAGCCCCTAGCATATTACAATGCTATATTAGACTCAGTAATGTAGAGTCTATTCCCTTGCGAGCAGGAATTGGGCTCTGCAGCCTTTTGAGAATTCCTCAACAATAACTATGGGGTGCACAGTGACATTTACATATAGAGCATGATGTGTTTGCAATTCTCGAATGCTCCAAATCCACATTAACTACCCAGAGGCCCTCTGTGTATGAAGTAAAATGCTGCAGAGTAAACCCTGCCAAGTTTTTTTAGATACCTGTTGAGGAATCAGTGGGCGTGCATGATTGCTTTACTTGTGAAGGCCCCGCAGATGATTTAGTGCGGGCAGAGGAGGACGCACTGGAGGAGGGGAAGGTCCTTTATGCTGATGGTTCATCGACGATTGATCAGGAAACTGGCCGGAGACACACAGAAGTAGTACACATCGTAGACAGGGAATATGAGGTTGCTGTTCAGAAAATATCAACACATTTTTCTGCTCAGGCAATGGTGCATGTTGCTTTAATTGAAGTGTTAAATGCATCCCTGGGATGCTCGGTAACCATTTAGTATAGTTCAGGTGTATGTGTCATGGTCACTGGACAAGGGCCCATGTTTCTACCACCTACAGGGTCCAAATAGACCCAGTCCGGGCGCCTCTGGCACCAGGCCCATGCAAAAGTGTGCTAGGCACGGTATTAATACCACGAATAGCATTCTCATGTTGATTATAGGACATGTTTGAATTTGACTAAGGGTAATTTTCCCCATTTGTTTTATTGTTTTCAGGCAATCCGTAATGAATTTAGCAGACACGCCTTGGACACATCACCAACCCGACATTAAGCATCCTGTGGTCCGTGAAGTGTTCTTTAGTTACACTCAAACGAGTGTTCAAGACAAATGTATCTTGTTCTTTATGGTGACAGGATACTTATCTTGTCGCATTTTAGCAGAATTTGCACATTGTCAATGACAGTGGGCCTCATTACGACCGTGGCGGTCCGGAAATAACGGTGGCGGTAAACCCGCCGCCACCGTTGTTTCCGGACCGCCTGATCCCGACCCCTGCAGGCGGGAGGTGATGTTCCCGCCAGGTCTGACCCGGCGGGTTTAACACCGCCCGCCTGCAGGCGGACAAGGAAACACCGGCAGCATTACAAGATGCTGCCGGTGTTTCCATGATCCCGATTCCCATTGAGTCCCATAGGATTCAATGGGAATGGGGATTTACACCATTCCGCCTCCGTGATTCCCGGAAAACCGGGGTTGTGATGCCCCGGTAATTCCGGGAATCACGGAGGCGGAATGGTAATACGAGTCCGGCGTTAACCAGGCGGTTTTACCGCCTCGGTTAACGCCGGACTCGTAATGAGGCCCAGTGTCTTGTTTGTGACTTGATGTTGACAGTCCCTGATGAATTTCCATGCACAACCCTTGTACTTTATTTTGGAAAGAAACATGTTGGAATGATTTGTATGTATGTGGATGAATGAGTAATGGTGAGTCTGTATGGAGTGTTAAATTTAGTTTGTATACGTATTTGCACAGCACATGACACTTTCATAACACCACTGACATTTTTAGGCCATTTGACCCAATACTCTTGACCTATTGTTTTACTGTCTGTAACATCTTTTGCACTGTCTGTTTATGATTGTTTCAATTGTGTATTTTCACCTTGTGTGGAAACGTTATGGTGCATATTGGCACCTTATTAAAATTAGTTAAAATTATTTAAAACTATTTATATTTGTTTACAAAATTGTTTATATATCTTCTTGAACTTAGACCGGTTATGTTCCTCTGAATGTAATGCATTACAAGCACTAACTGGTCCTTTTGGTTTTTGATTTTGTCCATGGTACAACATTGCGAAAACAGTATCATTTTCCTGCCTAACCCTAATGTTGGTTGTTGAAGGTGAAAAACCTTAATGAGGGTTGTTTAGCAGTGGGCACTGCCACTCCCTCAGCCTCTTTCCGTGTGTAATGAACACTTTATTCCTAAGGCACGTGCATCCAGGCCGGGCGTGGCCATAGGAGAACATTGGGGATCACGTGCAAGAACCTCTGGGAGTGGCATGGTAGAGCCACAAGGCGGGGCCAAAGGGAGGGGCTGGGGCCAGCCTATTTAAGGCCAACCCGCCCACATCCTGGCACTTCACATTAGTCTGCTTTCTGCAGCTTAATGCTTACCGCCGCCTGCAGAGTCCATATCTGTTTTCCAGCTTATCATATTGAAGCGTGTCATACCCGGTTCCAGCAACACCATTGCTGAAAGTGCATCTTACCTGGGTGTGGCTACACCATCACTGAAAGCGCATCTTACCTGGGTTCGGCTACACCATCGCTGAAAGCGCATTACCTGACTCCAGCTACACCATTGCTGAAAGCGCATCTTACCTGGGTCTGGCTGCACCATCGCTGAAAGCGCATTACCTGGCTCCAGCTACACCATTGCCTGCAGTGCATCGCATCTTACCTGGTTCCATAGTTATCAGAGTTGGAGCGCATCCTTACTTGTTCCAGACATCCAGCTACGTGGGAGCTTCTTCCATCCATCCTCCTCACAGAGTCTTCCATCCTGCCACCGCGGACAGGCCTTTGGACAGCCGCTTCCCGCTTGACGTCGCCAGGCCATCCCTGCAAGAGAAAAGAACACACAAGTTTAGAAACTACATAAATAACTTACGCTTGGCTGCGCAACACCTGAGTCTTGAGTTCTACGCTGAAAGCCAATTTACCACCTAATTGGGAGCTTCGCCATTCCTTTGGGCATCATCGGGGCTCGCTCTCAACACCGCATCTCTGTGCCATCATCTTCACACCTATAGGGGAGAAAAAAGACATTGCAATAATTACAAACTATAATCATGGCAAAAACGACATTGCACTAGAACACGGACAATAATCATTGTTAAAATACTCTTACCTTCCAAGTGGTCGGTTGCAGCCAGTCTGGGCTGCCACATCCACAGACCAGTGAAGCAACTAGGTCCATCCAAGGCACCCCTGCTAATTGAGAAGCAGGACGGAGAGCTCATCCTTACAAGAAATCAGGTGAGCATACATGGGCAAACACTTGCTCATCTCGTTTTGGAATGAAGGGTTCGGGGGGAATTGCGATACCACAACACCATTCTCATTGCCTCTCGTATTCCCTCAGAGGCAGTACCCGCAACCGGAGCAGTCAACATTGCAGCAGCTGGGGGAGAGAACCGATCCAGGGGAGCCAAGTCCAGGGAGGGCTCCAACTGTGCCCCAACGTCCCCATAGAGACCAGGTGAGCGTAACACTATCTGACCACTACCATACATTCAGGGTTGTTCAGATAAAAAAGAAGGGGGTTTTATAGGTCTGGTGGCACACATGTAGAGCATGCAACCTGATTGCAGAGATTGATTTATGGATTGTCCTGTGGTGGTTAAATGTGCCACCCACACTCAAAATATAGGCCATATTTAATTTGGCAATGACGCTGCAGACAAGGGCTCCAGAGATGCAGCATATTTTTAAAAAAAAACATATAACTTACTATGAGGTGGCTAACCAACAGTTGTAGTTAACAGTGCCACATACTGCCATGTCCCTATAGGACTGAAAGGACAGGCACCCCAGGAAGAGAAGGAACTGTCGGTAAAAAGGGGGGTGTTCACAGTTCCCAATGGATCTAATTTGAAGAAAAAATATTACATTAAAGTAGTAATGTCACAGGAGTTGCTAATGGTTGCTTTTGAGCAGCTGCACTACCTGGTGTATGTCTCAAAACATCACATTACTGTGGATATTTCGGTGGACTGGTTTGTTGCAAATCTGCAAGAATTTGTCAACACATTTGTGTTGAATTGCACAACGCTCCACATTTACAGCACTGATCAGCCAATCAGGACATTGGGCCTCATTACGAGGTGGGAGGTAAGGGATTACCAGCACCGGTAAGGGCACCGGTGCTGGTAATCCCTTACCTCCCTACTACGAGTTCCCATTGCGGATCCTTCCTTAATGCCTGGTTTTTGCAGGAGTTAAGGATGGGACCCGCAAAGGGACTCTAGAGCTAATAACGGTACCGCAATTTGCGGTACCGTTATTAGCGCCTTCCCCATTCCCATTGAGTCCTATGGGAGCTCAAATGGGAATGGGGAATGGCCCTGGTGAATAGGGAATTACCGGTCCCTCCGACCTCGGAATGGACTGGTAATTGCTCCCTTCAACAGGGCAGAGTCGGAAGGGTTTTGGAGGCAGCCAACCTTGTAATGAGGCCCATTGAGTGGCACATTGCCCTATCCCACTGGCCCATTCTGGGAGCTTCAAATTGACTATGTGGATTTTCTTAACAGGCGGGGTAATTACTGTTACCTCATTATTGTAGTGTGTCCGTTCTCCTGCTGGGATGATGATGGTCTCTGCACACAACCTGATGCAAAATCTGCTGCCAACTTTTGGTTCACAGGGTATTTCCTTGCTGGGGGTGTGTGAGGTCCTAAGATCTGATAACAGGACACACTTCTTTAATGAGCTATTCAAGGAAATGTTGTCGCTATTGGGAACAAAGCACACACTTTGCTCAATGTACCATCCACAAGCCAAAAGTGTTGTTCAGAAGATGAACAGGATTTTAAAGAGTAAACTGTTGGAGTTGTATAACGTTAGGTAGGAACTGGGTTCAATGTCTACCTTTGGTTTTGTTTAGCCTAAGAATGCAGCCCAGCAAAGACCGCCACATGTCCCTGCACAAAATGATGATGAGAAGAAGGATGCACATGACTCTTACTCCTACACACATGCCATCAGATGCTCACAGGGCAGCAGGAGTTTTGGGGGAGGAGTTGCAGAGGTACTTGTGATGACTAATCAGGTGTAATAAAGTATTGTCTCACCAGATTGCTCCTAGAACAGAAGACACACCTGCAGCATCAACAACTGATTAGCTGAATTTGCCATAACCCCAGCTCTTTCCCGGCATTTTGATTTTTGTTCAGCCTTTCATGTGTGGCTGGAATCAACAGAAGTTCCACAGCCCCTATACTGTGTTTTTGCAACCCCCTTTGCCGTTAAGGTGAAGGAGGTGTGGTATTGGGTCCACCTATATGATGTTCCACCACTCCACTGTCCCACAATACTGACCCACATGTTGGGTAAGCAGTATCTTGCATCAAATTTTCTAATGACCTGTTGAATTGGATCTTGCATTATGCTCACTTATTATCCCATTGAAGTTTGTTATAGACCACGTCTCTTGTTGACCCATTTGATGACTGAGATTAAAGTGCAAAGTGCTTTGTGTTCTCTTCTTTATATTGTAGCATCAACACTACAGAGGTTGTGTAATATATATTTTATTTTATATATGCCGTTTTTATTAGCAGGTTGTATATTGATTTTGTGTGTGCCTGAACATTTCGAATAAAAAATACTTAGGCTGAAAAGGCTGAGTATTTTTTATTCAGATTTTTCGTGTTTTTGTTCTATTTTAAAAAATAATACTATGGGGAGACCCTCCAGAGCCCCCAAATATTACCCCTATTGTAATCTATTCCCTTACCCCACTCCTTATCTATTTATTTTTTAAAAAAGTAGCAAAAAGGTCAAAAAAGTTGACACAAAAACATTGCATTTGTAGCCTTGTTATTTTGGTATTCGAAATGTTTGGGCATTGCCATATAACCAGTACAAGGGGGTTATATTTGATACTGCTGCTGATGTGCACCACACCGAATCAGACAACATGTGGTACAATCGCATGCGCGAAGTGGGAGGGGAGGTCAAACAGGAGCTGCTATGTATGCTCTTTAATACCTGATGTGATGGGTGCTCCCATGTTGTTTATACCTCAAGAAATGCTGCATATTGTAGTTCAGTGCCTGATACGTCTAGTATCATGCAGAGTACGAAGTATTTTCCAGGGGCACACTGTTCAAGCATTGATTATGGACAGTGACAATGACAAATGTGTCAAGAAGAAAGAACAAGCACGGTGCAAAATACAGCCATTGTTGAAGATGGAGGGAGCGTTATTCTCCAACAATAGATGCGTGACAGGAGTAGTGAGCTGTGCAGTGTTTGGTCAATGTGCACACATGCACCTGCCACCATCATGGAGGGCGTATGCTCACTAAACACCCTACACTCTGCGGTTTTGTTAGTTCCTGACTCTCATCTATCTGTAGTAAATGTGCAAGCCCCAATACCAACTAAGCCCCCATCGGATAGGTGTGTTTGTTGCTCACTGAGAATTAATCGACAGAGAAGATCAAACTACCTGTCCAACGACTCCTCTGAGAAACTAACGCTGGCCAATAGCAGTTATTTACAAAAAAAGAAACATGGTTTGGCTCCATCCTGGTGATCGGTATCCAGACTGTAGCCAATGCTAAATGACTGCAGATTACCAGGTGGGAGATGATTCAGATGGCGCGCCAGACAGAACAGGGCCTTAACTCAATCAAAAAGTGAATTAAGGACCATATGAAGGATGACCCTCAAGATATGTTCTGGATTTGCTAACAGCCATGGAAGGGGGCGCCTGTATGAAATGTGGTCTCTGTTGTTGCATGTACATTCCCCAAAATGATGTGGACAATGGATTCTTGTCCCATGTGACGGGGCCTTCCACAACTTGAGGATTGCCATGGAGAAAGAAGCTGGAGTGAAGGCCAATGCCATGTTTTCCTGGGCCCCATCTTGATAAGAACTAGCAATAAAAATACTGGTTCCCATCATGGTTTTTTTGCTTTGGCTTTTTTGTGTGTGTCAAATGATCCTGAGATGCTGCACGTACACATTCCCGAAGAGTGTCATGATGATGGTATCAAAACGTGCAGGTAGTGTTCCTCTCACAAAACACACATACACCCAGGCTTATAGATGGGATGTGGCTATAAGTTAAGAATGATGAAAATAGAGCAGCTTCGGAACCCCAGGAACATTGACCACATCCCCACCAGACCCAGAAAATGAGGGGGATGGCTGTGTGGATATAGCAGGTGATGTGGATACTGTTATGTGACTGGTACCCTGGAAGAATATTCCCAAGGGGGTGGGGGTTTGCACCATGTGTGTAGGGGATGGGTCTCCAAGTGTGATACCTAGAGAAAGAAGAAGGAAGAAGGGTTAGGTAATGGAGTATTAACTAAAGAGGGGAGTGTTAGAATGCACGCACAGCATCCCAGCCAGGTCAAAAGATTCTGGTTGAGAAAGACCTATTAGAATGAACTATTGCGCAAGCAGATTGAAGGAGGTGTGGCAGAAGCACACCTAATAATTTGGTTCAACACATATTAGATACTCACATATAGCAACACCAAAATAGCAACACAGTGTATCATTTTTGAAGTTGCAGAGGTCACAGATACAGCAGTATACAGGCCGGTGCTTATTATTTTGTAACATAGTGTAGTGTGATAGGTGGAAATATTGTATAAGGTGAAATGCGGTCAGTGTGTTAACATGACAGCAGTATTGCCATTTTGGATGTTCAGGTCTAGAACATGATGAATAAAGTAGCACACGGGGTGTGATCTGGATCTGTGGCTCTGTAAGTTCAGCTCAAACAAACAAACCTCTTTCACACTCCCAAGGAGAGAGGCTGAGGTCAAAGCCACCCATGCTGTGCAGATACACACTAATTATATCCAGCTGCGGGGCCGGAATGTGATGGGAATGGAATGTTAATTGCTAGAAGAGCTGAAAGTGCTGGGGCCTTCGAAGGACAGTTTCATGAAAATATTGCTTGAGGTGCTGTGATGCCAATGAATCAGATGATGATTTAGAACTCTACTGCCATCACCCTGGGGCCGTCACCCGATATGAATTACACCTAGACACACACCTAAGCAAACAAATCCTGGAAAATCGGACTTGAGACAGGTGCCCTGATCACATCATTCCTCTGCACCTGGGGTTGGAAGGCGATAATGGGGGAGCCATGTCTGGAACATCTTGTTATTCAGGACAGGATGAGCAGAGGTGATGCCAATAAATGTAGTACAAGGATGGGGGTGCAGCTCGTGGGTCTCATGGTATCTGGTATCATGAGAGGGCCTATTGTCTTATCAAAGCAGAGTTGACCTCACTAGTATACTCTGTTTGCGGGGATGGCTGGGTGCACATCATGTGACAAGTATCATTGGTGAATGTAGTATCTCGGGTAACTCACCAATGCTGCACCTGGATTTGGAAATGACGATGTAGGGGACTGCATGTCTGAGGAAATGGGGATAGCATAGATGTGGACAATCGGTCCAGGGACTATATGGGGAGATTAGCATGTTCTATAGGTGGTAGCCAATGAGGGTGGAGGTATTATGTTGTAATACTCATTATTGTGCCTAGTATTGTTAATTTGTGTTTTTTACACTATAAAAGATGTAGCATCTTGAGATAAGACGAGCTCCATGTCAGTTTGGTTCCACAGGACCGTGTGAGCCCTTTGTGCATGTTATAAACCTTTGTTTTCCCTTACAAAGAGGTTCAGTGATTATTTAGTCTTGTGGATTGTTTTATTTTCTGGTTATTGGTCAACTACCATATCACCCATGAGAGAGTGAAGATTAGCCTGTATTTCCTCAGAATTCATCCTTCTGACCAGCTGAACTAATCAGGTAGTTCCTGGTTCCTGTGCCCCACATCTCCCACTTACATGATACTCACCACAGGCCACCCACTCCCATGCCTGCCTTGTTCCTCCGCGGCTAAGGTGAGTATAATCATCCTCCAAGCTAGCTGTTTGTGATGCCTCTGAACACATCATGGTATACAGAGTCTCCCTTGTGCAGAGTCTGCCAGAGCGGCCATGTTTCCATGTCTGCAATGTGCAGTGGGACACTGCAGCCCATGTCATTTTCTGATGGGGCAGCTGAATTCGCCCAACCCAAACCTGTACATGATCAGTTTACCATAGATGTTCCAATGAGTGAACAGAGTCATTCACACACACACAATTTGTATGTCTAGCTTGTCTCGCAGTGGTAAAAGCACACAGTCCTTTTTTGTTTTGGCTATTAGGTATCCCGTGCATAAGCAGAAACTATTGCATTAGAGTACAGATAGGGAGAAATGGCATATGAGGAGTGACACAAAGCTTGTAGGTGTTGTCTGTTTATTTGCCATCCATTGACTGCCCATGGCCTTGCTAATCCCTATGACCATTTCCACCCAGTTTCTGCCCCTCACATCCCAAAGCACCTCCTCATTGGAACTCTTTGAGCTCGCTTTAATCATATGAAATCTTCATTCTGATTGACTGATCAGAATCTGATAGAGAGGATGCTAGTTCATCGATACGACTTCATCGATACGACTTTCAAATTGCAGTTTTATAAAGCAAGTAAACATGTATTTTGTGAAGTAGTGAGTTACGATTTGAGTCTCATCCAATAACCCAGTGTATTATTTGGATGCAGCAAACGTGCAAGTGTCATAAGTGGGCACAATCGTTTTCGCCACTACAGGTTAAGTGTTACTCTTTCTTCTCCCATTCTATTGAGTCAGATTTAAATGTCTAGAGTCAAAATGGCCTCTGTAGTGCCCCTCTGCGGGTGGGTACCAGGCAGTTGCGCAAATTGCAGTATTGTAGCACTGACCCATTCAGTCTGGTTCTTAAAGAAATTAAGCAAAGGGCTGAGATAAATCAGCAGGGTGTTTTTCCACACCATGGGGTCTGTAGGAAACATTGACAAAACAAAGATGCATTAAAAACAACACAGGCACAATTTATTTTGCTGAGCATTAGATCGGTGATGTTCTTTGATCTGAAATCCCCTTTTAAACCTTACAGCAAGGGTTTCTCAGGGAAAATGTCTTAAAATGCGGGAGAGGTTAATGGCATGTCTGGCTGCTAGGGCCGGAGGGGATCGGGTAAGGAGGAAGCAGGGCCTGCAGATTTGATCACAGAAGAAAGAAATATGTCAAAATGTTTTAGGAGCCAGCACGATTCGAAGTGAGCCTGTTGTACTAAAATCATTGAAAGAAAAAAAGCTAATGAAGTGCAAATGTGGGGACCGCTGTGATGCTTAGCTCATGTGGTGAGCAAGGATACCTCTAAAAGCACTCCAGGGCCTCATCTATCCACGGGTAATAGGTGGCGGTGATTTAGCGTCGCAATAGCAGCCTATTTAGCTCACGGATAATGCTGCTTGGGGACTTGGACGCTCTCCTCAAATCCCATCATAATGAAACAGATAATCACAAGCCAGAATGTACAGTCCTTTGCATAATAAAGCTAATTATATGCACAGACGCATCGATATCAAGCTAGCAACGTGTTTAATGCGGAAGCAACAACTCAACATTTTTCAGAGACCAGTGGTGGCACACGCCCCCCTACCTTGGTGTTTGCAGGAAGTGTCAAGCATCTCCTTTCAGGACTGCAGGGTCCAGTCACTTCATGTACCCTAGTAGACGCCTTTCCACCAAAGAAAATCAGTAAGTTTCATCGCCCATTTAAAATATTGGCATCATAATTGTAAACCACGAACGTCAGCAACGCTGTGCATGAGGTGAACATGTGCGGTAAGGGTGGGCTTACAATATGTTGCATGCAATGTTCCTGCTGTGGGGGGTGTGATGTGATAGATTTCAGATGTTATTGCAGCCATTGAAGTTTTGCATTCTGCCATTCTATTTCTTATGTTTAACATGTCTTCCAGTTGTTTTAAAGGAATAGGTGTTCCATAATTCCTATTTCGTCATTGGTTGTAGAATGCCCCATCCTGCTTTCATGGATATTGGTCATCAGAATGCCATCACAAATCCTCTTTCCTTGCTTCTTAATGCTTGTTTCTGAATACAAAAGACAAGTAATCCTACATTCAAACTGTGTCTGGAAATGAGCTTAGATGATGAAGACTCATGCCTCCTTGCTGCATGCTGGTCCCGCGCACCAAGGACGGTGTTGTCTGCCCCCAAATAACACTTTGTGCTCTTGCTGTCCGCATCTTCAGAAAGGTAGATGACTTGGCATGCCGAGAGGTTCAAATACATGTTTTAGTTCCCCGTTTACTTTTGGTTTGCTGCGCATGCGCGCTAGCTAGCTCCCATGACCCTTGCAGCTGCAGTTTCCATCACAACAAATGGTGGTCCACTTTCGATGAAGGTGTTGGCCCTTGAACAAATATTATATGTACGGCCGAGATTTTAACATTATTAGGTGCCGTCATTGTTTGAAGTCAGAACTAAGGGCAGCCTTTGGAGATGCCAATACTATTTTGTTGAGCATTATTATGGGAAGGGACCACTGCAGGAGCTTTTAATCTGGAGGAAGAAGAGGGTAACCTTACACCCCCATGGACATGTGAATTCCTTTCTTTCTTTATGTATTTGTATTTTATTTGCATTTATATAGCGCTTTATGCCAAAGCGACGAGGAAAAAATGAGCAATCAAAATAAATGTTAATCAAGAAGCGTAAAGAAATAAAATCATAAAAAACGAAGGTTGTTTTTGAGGTGAGAGCGAAACAGGTAGCAGGATGGTAGAGATTGAAGAGAAAGGGAAGGCGCATTCTGGTGGATGGGTGCGAGTAACAAGAAAGAGCAAAAGCAAGAAGAGGCATTTGGAGGGCGAGGGACTTTAAGGTGGCGTAAGGATCAAGAGCGAAGTGAGTGGGAAGGAGAGTAGAAAGATAAGAGTGAGGAAAGATATGGAGGAGCAAGTATGAAGGGATTTAAGGACAACACAAAGAAAACTGAAGAGCACGCAGGAGTGAAAAGGAAGCCAGTGAAGTGATACTAGAGCGGGTTAAATAGATTTGCAAGAAGGGAGGGAGAAGATAAGGCAGATGGAGTTGTAGATAAAGCGGAGAGGAGCAAGTTGAGAAGCCGTAAGGCTAAGAAGAAGACCAGAACAGTAGAAAAGGTGAGAAAAAACGAGAGGAGAAACAAGTAGTTTAGTAGCAGAAAAATAAATATAATATCTGCTTTCATCAGGTTGAAAAGCTGAAATCGACATGAACGACAAAGTGCAGAAATGCGAGCAGAAAAAGTAAGGGAAGAATCAATGTATACAACAAGGTTGCAAGCAGCGAGTGAGTTAGGCAAAGGATTGGGAGAAAGAGATGAACATAGGAGGGGGAGGGGGATGAATGGAGGAAGCAGGAAAAAAAGACCCTCAGTCTTGGTAGAATTAAGATAAAGAAAGTGGTTGGACATCCAAGACTGAATGGCACGGAGGAAGGATAAGATTGGCACATGGATAGCCAGAGTGAAAGACGATAAAGAAATAAAAAAGTGTATTTTAGGCATAACATTGGCGGGATAGACTGGACAAGGTGATAATGGAAGAAATCGGAATGGTGTGCAGTGAGAAGAAAAGGGGGACCAGGACAGAACCCTGAGGTACACCATGTGAAATAGAGGAGGTCCCACCAGCCTAAGTAACACAATTGATGTGAAAACAGAGATGGGAATGAAACCAGTCAAAGCTGAATTTTAAAGCCAAGAGAAGCAAGTGTGCAAGTAGAAGAGGGTGATCAACAGTATCAAAGGTTCCAGAGAGATCTAAGAGTACCAGGCGAGAAGACGGCTCAGCATAATGAGCCAATAGAAGTGCTTTTGTGACCGAGAGGAGAGCAGTCTCCATAGAGTGGCAAGAGTGAAAGCCAGATTGGTAGTGGGGAAGGAGAGTGGGAATTAAGATCGGTAAAGACCTGAGAGTAAACAATTGTCTCGGGAAACTTGGAGAGATAGGGAATGAGAGAAATAGGTCTTAAAAGAGGGGAGGGAAGAATCCAGAGTAGGCTTCTTGAAAATGGGAAGAATCACAGCATACTTGAAGGATGCAGGGAAGATGGAAGAGGTAATGGAAGCATTTAAAAGAAAAGTACGGTAGGGAAAGAGGAGTGGGAAGACCTTCGGAATTAAAGGTGAAGAAAGGGGATTGGTAGGAGCAGAAGTGGGACGGGAATGAGCTAGGAAAGTAGAAGTATCAGCATCACACAGACAAAGCAAGGATGATTGCGAGAAGTGGGGGAGCAGAAGGAGAAGGAAAGGGGGAGTGTGACATATTAGAAGACGTTAGAAGAAAAATAGGAGGCCAGCTCAGAGGCAGATAAAGACAAGATTAAGGCAGAGTCTGGAGAAGGAGGGGAAAGGAAACGAGTCAGAGTCTGCAAAAGGTACCAGGGGTGAGAGGAAAGGGAATGGAGAAGATCCATGCAGTATTGTTGTTTGGCAGAAAAGAGGGCAGTGTCATAGATAGTGTGGAGAGAAGAGAGTGAGAGACAGTGTTGGCAGGGGAAGGTAAATTCTGTCAGAGACTTTCAGCACTGCAAAGAGAGCAGGGTACAGAGTGAATTGATGAGGATAACCAGGGTTGGGGAGGCTTATGAGAAGGAGTAAAGGTTGAGGCAGGATAAAGTATGAAAAAAAGAGTCAGAAATAGGAGAGGAAGAAATAGGGAAAGCAGAATCAACAGGAAGAGAATCAAGACCAAGAAATGAAGAGAGGAGATAACTAGTGAATGCAGAAATAAAAGTCAAGCCATCAAAGCTATGCAGATCACAATGAAGCAAAATGAAAGACTAAGCAGGCGATGAGAGGAAACCGGAGGGGCAATAAGAGAGAAAAAAGAAGCACATGGTCCAAGAGTGCATGAGAAATGCCCTAATGGAAGTCAAAGATGTCAAAGAGGAGAAAATAAGATCCAGGCAGGAACCACGTGAGAGGGTGGGGATCGGCGATAGGTAATTGGCATCTCAGAGGGAAACAAGAGGAATAGAGGTGTGAGTTGATGAACGGTGCAGATTAAAGCCGTCAAGAGGGAATAAAGGGGCATTAGAGGGCAGGAGAGAGAATAGAAGAGTGTCAAGATACTTACAGAAGGAGGTAGGTAGACCTGGGGGCAGTAGATCAGAAGAAATACTAAGGGATCAGGTTTAAGAAATGGAGTACATTCATATTCAAACATAGAGAAAAGAGGAATATTGGAGGGGGGCAGAGAGACTGTGTAGGAAGAGCTATAGAGAATGCAGGCACCACCCCAATGGCCTGAGGGGCAGTGGGAATGCGAGAAGATGGATGAATGGTCATCAATGCAGCAGGGATAACAGAATTCCAGTAATACAGAAAAATGTAGGTTTAGGTGGAAAAAAGTACCGAGGATAGAGTGGGTTTTATTACAAATGGAACATGCATTTCAAAGGGCAAGGTTGACGGGTGGAGAATCTTGGGTAGGAGGGAGGGTATTTAAGATTAGGTCGTTTATTGATGCTTCATTTTCTAATGCTGTAGACAGATTTATGTACACATCCAGTGTTAGCTTTTCTGCAGAGATTGGATGACGCATTTCTAAAGCGTTTTTACAAAGTGTTACCCAGATTCTAGTTACCCACGGCCAGACTGAACAAATTGGTGAGAAGGAATGGTCTTCCAGGCCCTGTAAAGGATCTTAAAATAGGAGACACTGTTAAACAGATGAGTGCGGTGAACTTATCTCTCAGTGCCCATGTACATGTGTGCTGGCTGTCGTTGATTTATCCATACTACAATATTTCCCTATGTTGCCCTCTGGAGGCAAGGTGTCAATGACCCAGAGGATGGGTTTTCCCCTTTATATCATGATGCTCTTAATTAATGGGGTAGAATCTATTGACCCATATCAGGCTACGATTGATGCTAAAACACCAGGCTGCAGTTGAATTACCAATACACGGTGCAAATTGATGTTCAACATAGAACCATTATGCATCTGTACTCCAAAGAATGCCATCCTTTCGCCCATGTCCGCAGTAGGTCCAGGCCCAGATTTCATCTGATCTGTATTCAATGCCTAGAAACCACAAGCAGTCAGAGGGACACAGACGTTCTCTACCCCAGAAATGCACATCGACTCCAGTGGAAACCCCAACATGAGTACATTTCAACCAAATAGGGCAAGTATCCTAGTAAGACCTACTTATGTACAAAGATACACTTCTTTACACAGTGGGCACTTTAGTAGAAAACTCAGAACCAGATAACACAGCTAAATCTGAAAGTACGGCCATTGACCATGACATTTTGAATAGGTTGCCTAATATGGTCATTGTCTTAGTAAGAAATGTCAATGCATTATTGAGGTCTGAGGAGCATGAGGGAATACAATTAATGAACAACCCCATCTAGTGATTTTTGCTGATACACAATGTCCCAATAAAGAAGGACTCCTATTACCTTTTGTTTCTTAGACAGGACCCAAACAACCATGAAGTATGTATTTTACTCTTCATTTTTTACATGGGTTAGTCAATGCAGAGGCCATTTGGCCAGTTAGAGACAGAGTGGAACAGACACTATCACATTTTGGAACCTGCAGGGGTAAAGTTGCACAACGTTGCTAAGAGCATACCTGCAGTATTCTTTTCTCAGTTGGAAAAATCCTGCAAGGTTGCTAAACCCAAGAGAATTTTTATATTTGTTATTTTTATTTGTTTTCTTTAAAGCGCGGACCTAGCTCGAGAGCAGCGAAGCACTGTACATAGTGTGGGTAGCCAGCATTTCGGGCTTATATCTTTTAATGGTCTGTATGTCAGTATGTGTGTCCATTGGAATTAGTCCTTGGGTCAGGTGCTGTTGAAAGAGACATATTTTGAGAGATTTGTAAAATTGGAGTATTTTGTGGGCATTCAGAGCCATAACCAGGATCGTGTTCCAGTGGCTGGGTGAATGACAAGAGAAGGATTGTTTGTGATTCTTCTCTTTGTGGATGGGTTAGGATTTAAACTGATTGGTCGCTTTGCTGCACAAGGAGAATATGCCACCAGATATGTAGAGTTCATGTAGGATGGATGTAATTCGGTCAAATTTCCGTGCTCATGTAATAAGACATGCTGCAGTATGGTGGGCTGCTTTTAGGGGAGCCAAGTGAGCAGCTGGGAGCTCTGTCAGGGGAGCCTTTCCCCCAACGATGTGTAAGACCACAAGGGCCTGCACTACGGTCCAGAACTCCTGTGGTGGGATGAAGCATTTGATTTTTTGAAGGGCAGAGATTCTGACCCAGGTGATTTGGACCTTCTTGGTTATGTGTTTCTGGAAGGACAGGCTGTTGCCAATCGTGAAGCCTAAGGATTTTGCTGAGTCTGAGAGTTGTGGATCAAATCCTTCTAGGCACATATCATTGAGTCATTGGTGGACAAGTTGTTTTTTAGCAGGCGGACTGATGAGGACGAATTCAGTCTGGATGGGTTTAGTTTGAGGTAGGCAGTCGACATCCAGGACTTGATGGCTACGTAATTGCGGAGGCGAATGATGTCCTGCACGCTATTCCCTTCCATGTACAACTGAGTATCATCCGCATATTGGTGAGAGGATGGAAATTTAGGGGAGTGCACAGGAGACCTGGAGTAGGATAGAATGCAACAAGTTCATTTCAACAGCCTAGTGTCTGCCTGAGAGGTAATCGGTAAACCTATTTAGGACAGTTCCAGAGAATCCCACCCTTTCAGCAAGGAGGTAGAGAAGGATGCGGTTGTCGATGGTGTCAAATGCAGCTGAGTGGTCAAGGAGGATGAGGAGGCATGAGTTGTCCTTATGTATAATTTGAAGGGTATCATCCACCACCTGGATGGTGGCTGTCTAGATGCTACACATGGGGCGGAACCCTGACTGATAGTCATTTAGGAGGTGGAGTTTTTCAATTCTGGCAAGAAGTTGTGTAGCAACTACTTTTTGCAAGATTTTGCCAACAAACGGGAGGTTCGTAATGGGCCGGAAGCTGGCTAGGTCGTCTCGATCTAGGGTTGTTTTTTTCAAAAGAGATTGGATGAGACCAGTTTTGAGGGTGTCCATGAATGATCCTTCAGAGAGGGAGGGATTGATGATGCTGAGGAGCTCATTGAATGCAGGGCCTGACAATTGTCTAATGATGGAGGTCGGAATTATGTCATCAGATTAAGAAGTAGGTTTGAGGGAGGCAATGATATAATATGATATTATAACACGTTTAATACCCAGAGGTTTCTAAGCACGGAACTGGTGCTCGGTGTCGTTTTGCTTCCAAGGCGTGCACGTTGCCCCTGAGCTATCCTCCCGAGACAATCATTTTTAGGAGAGCCAGGGGAAGGAGAGGAGAACATTTGGACTAGAGGGATAGTGTGCATGCCTGGTGCAGGGGATGATAATGCTGTGAGAGGTTGATTCAATGGTATCTCAGGTTTTGTATATTTTTTCAAAAGAAAATGTATTGATTCAATTGCATTTCTCCTCAGTTGCTGGTACCTCGGTGTCAGGTGAGGGTTTGGTACAATACATTACTACTTCAAATAGGGCTTTTCTCCTGTTGTTGGCTTCTGCAACAGTGCTGGAGCAATAAGCAGCTTTGGTCTTAGTAACCGGAATCCTACAGTTTGCTCTGAGAGATTTGAGGTTGGCGAGTCTGAACGTTTGTTGGAGGCTAGCTCAGGGGTGTACTATGCGGCGGATGGTTCGGTCTTTGGCCGGCAGGATTTAAGGGGGGATGAGTGCCCACTAGTTTCATAGAAAAGTTGCAGAATAATTACAAGAAGCTAGAGGCATTCCATGTGGTGGGAAAGTCTGCAAAGTCTGCTTTCAGCTCATTTGCCCAAAGATTTTGAGTGAGCAGCATTGAGTGAGGAGGCATTTAGCTGGACCTATGTGAGCCGTAGTGGAGTGGGTGACTGACAATGGGATAGCAGCATGGTCAGAACAGTCAAGTGGGATAGAGTCTGCACAGGTGAATTGGGGGATTATGTGATTCCTTTGTTGTGCGTGGGGGAGAGCACAATTTGCTTAAGGTCCAATAGAAGTGATCAATGTGAAAAGCGAGCTTAGAGTGTGGTTGTCAGTCTGTGACTCTGGGACGTTAAAATCACCAAGAAAGACATTACTAGAATGTCCAATTTTGCAGGGAAGAGTCAGCTGGAGTAAGTTGGAGATGTTTGCAATGAAACAGTCACTCCTATGAGGTGGTCTGTAGATGAGGTAGAAGGTGATGGATTCCTTGTACGATAGAGGGAAGTGATTCAAATGAGCTTGTTCTGGGAGAGGGGATGATGGAGCCTTGCCAATCGCTCCTGTGGATGATTGCCTCTCGGCCTGCTGCCCTTCGTGGCCAGTCGGCATGTTGGATGCAGTAGCCATTGCGTATGAAGACGTCGGCCACGAGATACGGTTAGCGATCTGTGCAGTGTGAGTGACTACTGAGTGAGCATTAATCAATGTGAGAGGGCGTGTGCATGTTGTCTATGGGTATTGGATGGGGCAATAACAATATTGATGATGTTAGCTAGGATAGCTTGCTAGGGCTTCCCAGAGCACGTGTCCATTCAAACCCTAGTGAGAGTGGGATTAGGCTTTGGAGACACATTGTGAAATAATGTGGTGAATAGAAGTAGTAGCAACTAGTTTGTAGGTGAAATATAGTTTAGTGGGCCAGGCCATGGGCCCTATCAGGCCCGAACTGTCCTTTGATGAGGACGACAGCGATGCGGACATGCAGGGTGGTTTAACAGTATATGCCCTACTGTGTCTTCACACCTAAAGTTTGGTTAATGAATGACATATATTGTAAGAATTTGGAAAGAATTATCAAAGACCCATAAGTCCTTGGAACAGCAAGGGGATTCTGACTAGAATTTGTGTGCTTACAAGTTAGAACGCTTGAATCAAACACGTCTGAGTTTCCAAACCAGGGAAGTTTTCTAGATCAAGAAATACAAAATGTTTTAGACATGAGGGTAATACAGAAAGGTTCCTCTTATCCGGCAGGATTTTTGAGCACAGAGTTTTGATTCAGATGAAAGACCTAGTTATTTTGCTTTTATAACTCTCAGAATTCTCAGTCTATTCCTGCTATATTCCTATTTCAAAATTGAAACAATTGTACTCAAGATGGGACTCATCCTTGTCACTGCATGTGGAAGTTGGACCTCAAAGATGCATAACTCTCAGTACCTGTATTTCCACGCTCACATGCTTTCTGTAAGTCAGTTAGGGTTGGCACTATGTTCAGTTCTGATGCCTTCCATTTGGTATGCCCTTAGCTTTAACGTGTTCACAAAACCTCTGCATTAGGTGGCAGTTATAGTAAGCTTTCAGAGTATACATCTATTAATTCTTCTGGATAACAATCTTATAATGGCATACTCTCAGCATAAGGCATCAGATGGTTCCTCTCCTACAGGAATTGGAGTTTGTTGTAAATCAAGAATTTCAGACAAGACAAAGGCCCTCATTCTGAGTTTTGGAGGTAAGTACCGTCCCTTACCGGCATGGCGCAAATAGCGTGTCCGTGCTGGCACCAGCCCGCTAATAAAGGACTATTACGACTTCGTGGGCACGTGCTTTGCGCCATGCCGGTAAGTGACGTAGCCCCATGACACAAAAGGCCCCCAAAAAGCCCTTACCGGCATGAAGCTAGGCGCAGATTACACCTCCGACATAGTCCAATGCGACAATAGCAGTGACCGTAAATAGTGGTGACCGTAATTAGCGGTCACCGCTATTTACAGTCACCGCTAAATAGCGGAACCGGAAAAAGCGTCATCGCACAGGAACAGGAAGGAGCACGGTGGCCATCTTTAAAAACACAATTTATTGCCATTCTCAGCACACAGGACCCCTGGGACACTGCAAATCCACTGAAAAGTTCATCCTACCACCACCCAAGAATGCCTAAAGCACTCAAGAAGGGATCTGCCCGCCTCCGAAAGGAGAGATTCAGCCAGGATGAACTGCAGATGCTTGTCTACACCTTGCATGAGTATGCAGGGACAGTGGCTGATGGAGGTGAGTGTCCAAAGTAAAAACTGCTAAGACAAATCTGATGAAAGTCAATGCCAATGTCAGTCCAAAGAGTGACGCCATGGTCGGCCACACACACACTCCCTGTAAAGTATGCCCAAGCAAGTGAGACACATGCCAATGCCTGGTCCAAGGCCGTAATGTACATGATACATACCACACAAAGTAGGAAATTCCATGAGGCACACAGTGTGCATGACCTAAATTGTGAGCATGTCAGAGAGCACAGTACCTGGCCAACATGAGTGACACCGACATATGGCTTCATTTATCACCCATGTATGAAATGACGTGCCCTTCCCAACACAAAAGCCTATTACCCACAATTGTGTGGATGTGCAATCGTACCAATGTATGAATGATGCCTATCCAAACATCACTCATGCCGTCCCTCTCTTTCACCCCGACAGGCAATGAAGAGTAGGACACCACCTCTGCACAGGACAGCAACCATCCGTCTACAACCAGGGGACAAGCCCGGGGGGACTGTGTCCCAGCAAGGAAGCCACCACAGGGACACACACCACCTGCAACACCAAGGCCTGTGGAGGTCACACAACCCCCAGCCCCCCTGTTCTGCCTGCAGACACCTGTCCGACACCCCATTCGGAGGAGTCCAGTGTGGCTGGGGAGGTGGCAGCCATGGCACCCCTCACAGTTGAAGACAGCCCTGATGACATCTGGGGCACCATTGAGGATGATTCAGTGGATGTTGTCCACACCCCAACACAATTAGCATCCCCCCAGGTATGCATGAGTGATACCGTTGATACCAACACCCCGGACCAGTCTGGGCAAGACCACATCCAGGGACATATCAGTCCGGTATTCAGTCCCGGGGAGGATGAGCAGGCTGGGCATGCCAGCCAGATTCCCAGCACGGCCTCAGGTGCAGCCGCAGGAGCACAGCGGGCTGACCTGCTGACTGCACTCATCCGCAAATTCTTGCAGGACAACCGTCAGGCCAGGGTGGAGTGGTGCACAGAGCTGTCAGCACTGGGCCGGTCCTTCACAGAGAACACCAACCGCCTCTGCGAGGTACTAGGGCGCATCACTGATGCTTTGGAGGCAGGTCTTCCCGCCCTACAGCCTCAGCATGAGGCCACACCATCCACCAGCAGTTCGACACAAACTGGGAGTGCTGAGTGACTGTTCTGGCAGCCTCATGTAGGCTTTGTGGACTCTATGGGATTTGTGTGGGGGAGTTGTGGGGGGAGTGGGAGGGAGGTGAGAGTGTGTGGGGGTGTTGTGGTGGGAGCGTGAGGGGGGTGAGTGTGTGTGGGGGAGTTGTGGGGGGAGGGGGGAGGGTTTTGTCATTCACGTTAATAATGTTACTTTCAATACACCGGTTGTGTAAAAAAAAGACCAGAGTGGATTCATCATTGCGCATCTGTCATTTAATCTTGCACAGTGCATAGTGTACATGTACCCCCACACCCAGTGCCCTATGTCCAACCATTATGTCACCCTCTGCTGACATATATGTCAGAAATATTGTGCGATCACTGACTGGCGTACAGCAAGTCCCTCCTGTGCATCGCCACCGTGATGATGTCCTGGCACATCTTCATCATCCCCTTCATCATCATCAGGTGGTAGCAGTTCCATGTCAGGGGGCAGGGGCACGTTCCGGCGGATGCACATATTGTGCAGCATTACACATGCCACAGTGATCTTGGCCACCTTCTCATGTCTGTAGAGGAGTGCCCCACCCGACCGGCTGAGGCAGCAAAATCGTGCCTTCAACAGACCAAAGGTCTGCTCGATTACTACACGTGTACGGGTATGGGAACGATTGTAGTCCTCCTCGTGCCTGTTCTGTGGGTTTCGGACAGGGGTCAGGAGCCACGGCTTCAAGGGATAGCCACCATCACCTGCATGAGAGGGGAATGAAGGTAAATGTTTGCAATTTCATGTTGGACAACTGTACTAGCCTCACATGTCTGCAGGTAATCGGTGCCCACATGCACATGTCCCTGAATGAATTGACCCCATTTCAGGTCCCTCTATGTGTCCTGTGCCATGGACTAATGGTGTGGGTTGCATCTTCAAGATGATACATGGTGTGCACTGACATCTTGTTGCACGTGCATCGTATATGCATAGAGCAGTGTTGGAGTCAAATTAGTGATGTGTTGTGTTCTGTGAGATTTACTAGTAGGGAGTGTTGGCAGTAGTCTGTACAATATTGGGCATTCTGCGCTGATCATTCCCATGGTGGCATGCAGCACTCCTATGGGTGTGCCGACCCGGTGACACACTGTGGAATCCCTAGTTGGTTCAGTTCAATGCACTCCCAGGGATGATTGACCTGTGTGGTGATATGCTGGAGGCAGCAACATAGTGCATATGCACTGCATGGTGCAGGATGCCCTTACGGTGGGTGTGGGCCACTGATGAGTGGTGCATATGTAGTTGGATGTGGGCTGGTTACCTGTTGTTCATGTAGTGATAGGTGTCGACCTTACTTCATCACTATGTGAATTGGGTGTCGTGTACCGTTTCTGATGCTTTGGGGCACAGTGTTCGGTGATGTGCACATCGTGCAGTCACATCAACATTCCCACCCAGGTGGTGTATGCATCCCCCCCATTCCCACCTAGGTGGAGTATGCAACCCCCCATTCCCACCCAGGTGGAGTATGCATCCACCCACCTCACAACCCCGATGCACTGCCATGGCCCAGTCAGGCAACTCACCAAGCAGGCAGGCACGTCGTCCAGCATGTCGCTCCATGAAGCGTGGTAGAATGGCGTTCCGCAGGACCATAGAGCCATGAGTTGATCTGGGATATCCAGCATCCAGCACTTGGTTCAGAATCCGGGAAAATAAGGATTGTGATATGACATGCATGTGCCCCACTGTGTGCTGGTAGGTGCCTCTGGCAAGGAAGTGGAGCTCAGACACTGCCTTCAGTAGAGGGGGGATGGCGGTGCATATTTCTATGAGGCTCACTATGTCGTTGTGTATCAGGTCCACTATGGTGGTGATGGTGTCCCGGTCAAGCCGGTACAGGGTGTGGATCTGCTCAGGGGTTAGATTGAATGGACTGGCTCTGATGCGAGGGATTGTGGGCTGCTGGGGTGGTAATGGTGGCTGCACTGGTGAGGCATACTGGGCCTGTCTCACCCTCCTTCTCCTCCTGCGTCTCCTCTGTGGTGGCGGCTGTTGTTGTTGTTGTTGATGTTGTGGCAATGCAAGCAAGTCCTCCAGCTCCAGTAATGCTACTACTATTGGAATCATCTTGGTGTGGGAGGGGGTGTGGTGTGTGGGTGTGCTCCTTTTGTACTGAATCTGACTCCATTGCCTCCACCTGTGCTGATTGTGTGCACCTGTGGCAGTTTGGGACACTGCTCAGGGCTTTTTACGGCATGTCGGCGATGCCGGTATTTACGCCGTGCCGGTAAGCACTTTTTTCGGCTTCATGAGGCCGTTATTTGCATGTCTGCCTCACTTGTGATCTACTCCGGGTTTACGGCATGCCGCTAATGCCGGCATGGTGGGTCGCGTGTGCGCGACCAGACCGCTATTAACTACATCGTACTTTACGATGCCGTTAATAGCGGTCTGGTTGGTCGGAATATGCCGTAGCGGTAATCGATGCCGGTATTCCTTTTAACGGCATCGTTTTTCCCTTTGCATCAACCTCGGAATGAGGGCCAAAGACTCCTCTCGACAATGGGCCTCATTACGAGTAGGGCAGAAAGGGATACCGGGCACCGTTAAGGAGACCGGTGCCGGTAATCCCTTATCGCCCTACTACGAGTTCCCTTAGCGGGTCCCTCCTTCAACGCCTGGTTTTACCAGGCGTTATGGATGGGACCCGCTAAGCGACTTCAGAGCTAATAACGGTACCGCAAATTGCAGTACCGTTATTAGCTCCATCCCATTCCCATTGAGCCCCATAGGGGCTCAAATGGGAATGGGGAATGGTTCTCGGAATGGGGACTTACCGGGTCCTCCAAGCTTGGAATGACCCGGTAAATCCCTATTTCGCCAACCCGGAATGCGGTAAGGGGGTACTAATAGGACCATGGCTACCGCCTACCTCGTAATGAGGCCCAATGACATTTCTAGAATTCTTAGATTCCAGATCATTCTGCTCTCATAAAACCTTCCATTGGGGATGATTGTTTCCATGCAAAAGGATATGAGAAGGGTTATGGAACAAACCGTAATGTAACAGCATAAGAGGCAACACCCAAGAACTGGCGTAGACACTTGTTGCACACTGCCCATACATTTCCATTAAATGGAAAATGCGTGTGAAGAATTCTTTACATTTATAAAAAGTTGAGTAAATTCAAATACTATACTTACACACTCAGAAGTCAAAATATGATTATTCCAGTAAACATCACTCTAATGTACAAAAACGTGCTTAGTACATGTGCTTAGCACAGATGACAAGTCAGTTGACATAGGTTCAACGCGTTTCACATTGTTTAAGGAATGTCATCTAAGGTTTGACAGAAAAAGCAATCTAGTTAAAACATAATACTTGTGGTAGTCTGAATGTTTTAAATTATATGGATACAATTCACTCGTAAGTACATGTGTAAAAACAAACCAAAGTGTAAAAAGCAAAGGTGCCTTATTTTAATCCAAATGTGTCAAGAGTCTGTAATTTAGCATCCAATTTCTTTCCCTATATTTTAATCCTTTGACCTGGTTTTCTCCTCCTAGATGTTTAGCATTGTTTTTTTCAGTATGTGAACGGTCAATTAACATACTATTGGACCTGCTTGAATAAAGTAGGGGATCACATATTATTTCATCATCTTGGTGTAAATGTGTGAGTGGTGTTACGTAATATGTTCTTTAATGAGATGTGATGCAAGTACAATTTAAGGTTTGCTATGTATGCATTTCAGTGTGTATATTACAAAAGGTCACCATACATAGCTTAATCAGTCAATTTTATAGTTTTTCTTGAATGAGTATTTCATATAATATATTCAAGCATAATGTTCTTCAATGAACTTATGCAAATGAATGTGCCTTTCTTTAATGGTTAAAATTGTGGCCATGGTTATTTGTTCTTTAATATAACAGCGTCCATAATAATTTCTTGTCAATTTCTTTCTCCTTTATTAACAAATGGAGGTGGTTGCTTGAAGATTTCATAAAGTCATGGATATCATGTAACACATGCCAGAACACTTTAATGTTTATTTTAATGTGCCTGCTAATTTTGGAATTTATTTGATGAACATGCCTCTTTCATCATCTGAATTTTGCATGGTTTGAAATCAAACATGTGTGATCTATTAATGCAGTTTTATTTATAGCTGGAAAAAATAGTGTTTGTGGGTAAGCCCCTCAACAAACTTTAATGATATTTGAATTTCTGTTTTCTCAAAGTCTCCTTGGTTTGACAAGGTCATAAGAAGGAGGAAAGAGGATACAGACTGGCAGACCATGGGGCTGAAAAACACAACCACGATGCTGACCTGTGAGGTGTCATTCACAGGGTTCCCATGGGCCTCTGAAACATCCCTATCCTCATGTCAGGTATCTCCTACCAGCCCAATGTATAAAACAGGCAATAATTCCAACATGCAACCCCAGTACCAAAGGTAGAGAGATTATTTATTTCCATACATCCGTGCATCACCCAAATATATGGTCACTCAACACAAAAATCGCTGGGCTTTTCTAAGGTTTTACACTATGAACTTCATACAGAAAAGTCAGTAAGGTACATGTGGTCTATCACATTAACAATGAGCTTCCTAATAGAGCATCCTCTGTCCTTGAGTGGCATGACTTTACAGCACCATGCAGGACCTGACAATTCCATTCAACTTACCCAAGTGATACAATATCCGCCTGCAGTGGACCTTTCACTTGCACACATCGTGACCTGACCCAGCGAGTGGTCATTCATGTCATCACCTTTGCAGGTCTCGAGCAAGAAAAACCGGCCTTTCGGTGATTTTATGATTTAGAACCTGCAGATTATGGCAATGTAGCATTTCCTAAATCTTAAGTATCTTACAGTGCTCCTGAGTCTCTGTGAAGTGCATTCCTGTTGATACTCACTGGCACTCGAAAGCAGGGGATAATGTAATAATACCTAACACATATAGTAATCCAACTTTGGCAGTTGTATAAAATCTCATTGGATCTGTGTGAAGGGGATACAAGTTACTGGGTGTGGCCCGTGTTCCACATTTGCTCCTTACCCAAATTCTGCTTCTGGCACATAAGACACTGGCAGCATAAATGATCCACAACCAGTGCAAAATAGGCTTACCATTCTTTCTATACGTGAGCCACGCCCTTTTGCAGATGGGTGCAATCCCATTCATAATATGTGAAAAATAATGCAGAAGATCTCCACCAGATGCCCATCCTGAGAGTGCCCTGAGTTTTCAGTGTGAACAGAACACCCTGCCCAGCTCCATGATTTATTTTCAGTATCTGGAGCACATTTGGGAATTGCAGCAGGTTCTTAGGGAGTGCAATGAGGGGCATTATCTCACTGCACACTTCGTCTGCCAAGGGAAAGGGGTAAAAGGGCTGTCTCCCATGCTGCTTTGTCTGCAAAAGTATTTTCCGAGGTGAGTTCAATACTAAGTGCTTGGTGTGATGTACATTTTATGACAGCTAATAATTTACATAGCATTAATGATTCAAGAAGGGCTTTTACAAAAGTTGCACTTTTTATGGCAGTACAGACTGCTGTCAAGAAACCCCTTCCCAGCCATAATACTGTGTAGTCATTGTGACAGATTGACTACTGCTCTGCAGGAGTACCGGAATGAGAAGTGGATTAATCATGTACTCAGCTCCACACTACTAAACCAGCAGTGATTCCAATCATAAATGTTACACAGGCACAGTCGACTAATATATCTGTTTCACCATTTATGGAAGAATGGGCCAAGGAGAGGCGATATTCTTCAGTAGGTTAGTGAGCTGGTACAGAAGTAAATCAAACAAACAACAACAGTAATGTGGTACCAAATAATAAAATGTCCAACCAAGGTTTTATAAAAAATAGGTTCTTTAATTCACCTACTATAAATGCACAGAATTCATCAAACCACTCCTGGGCCACCCCTCGAAGTCAACAAACAGAGAAAACAGACTTTAAAATAAGGAGACACTCTGAGTTTGTAGAAAGGGTGTCCAGGCAAAGCACGCAGCAGCAAAATGTCATAATTAATGAAGATGTCTTTAAAAAGGAAGCGAGTGGGGTCGTACAAATCAATAAGGCCCTTTAAAGCAAGCAAGGGCAACACAGCCACTTTCAATGTCTTTATTCTTGACTTGCAGGCTTTTTGCCATCAAAGAGGAATCTAGGTAACAGATTTCTGCCTGCTAGAGTAAACCTACAGATTTTGTAAAATGTTACGTTCTTTTTGTAAATAGATTCTGTCATGAAAATCAGATTTGCTGTAGAGCCTCAAATTCAGACAGTGCTCTGTGTTTTACTGGTATTGGTGTGTTTGTACTCATATGAGCCTGACAGTAATCATTGAATTTACAGACATACACATGTAAGACACCTGCTGTGCACCTGCCGCTGGGAATGAGTAATTTGCATGCCAGCAGAATGTGTATTTGCAATGGTGCTTCGCTTTCAGAAAGTACAAAGCTGACTTTGTTTACAAAACTGTAAACCAGATCTTGGTTGCCAATTCTGCTGATAGATTTGGTAGAATCTAACAGCAGATATCCACAGTGGTAGACATCTACAATTTAGTGGGAACATTCAACATGAACATACCCTCCAAAGGATTCATAACTGGCAGTCAGTGGTAGAATTCCACAATTTGGTGGGAACATTCAACATGAACATGTCCTCCAAAGGATTTGTAGCTGACATGTATAGCACTGAAGTTATTACAATTCTCACATTGGGGGTCATTACAAGTGAGGCGGTAAGAGGTTAACAGCGCCGGTAAAGGTGCCGGAGCCGTCAACCCCTTACCGCCTCATTACTAGTCTGCTCGCGGGAACCCGCTAATGGCGCCTGGTTCCCGCGAGCGGACCAGGGTGCTAAAAATGGACCCGTTATTAACAGGCCCGTTGTTAGCACCCTCCCCATTCCCATTGAGCCCTATCGGGGCTCGAATGGGAATGGGGATGTACCAGGTCTGGGTTCCTTGAATGAGGAATTACCGGGCCCTCCAAGGTTGGAATGGCCCGGTAATTCCTCATTTAAGGAACCTGGACCCGGTACCCGGTAAGGGGGTAGTCATGCCGCTATATGCGGGATGGTTACCTCCTACCGTATAATGACCCCCATTCACTTTTTTGCAATGAACACAGAAATACCTTTAGATGTGAACAAGCAGTTTCAAATTGCATAATTGGATGAACCCAGGCCTTGGTGGTAGTTTAAAATCAATAAATATAAGGCATATTGATGCTTTAACGTGGTGACTACTGGGATTATTTAATTATACAACCATATGCATTGGATGCCATATTATTGCCAGCCTTGTGAGCAATAATTCATGCCTAACAAGACTGGGTGCGTATCAACTATATGGTCTGCGTGCACAAAAGCAATCGCGCATGGCACCTTAATGAGGCTAAATTCACTAATACAAATCGTGAGATATTTGTGATATGTCTGATGTCAGTTCCTCGTGATTGCAATGCTTTTCACAGGCTGTTCTTGTGCTTCCCAGCAGTGCACTAACTTAGCAAATCCGGTACTACCTGGGTGCACTGGGCTGTTACATAAAAGATGTTGATTAGCTGACTTTGAGATGTCAATTTTACTTTGCACGCCCCCGGCAAGGATAAAAGAAATCCTTTTTCTAAGTATATATTTAAAATATGAATACAAACACGAGGCATTTACAATACTTTAATCAAATCTGTTGCTGCATCTATAGTAAACTGCCCCTTATTAGGTGTTTATCTGGTTGGGCAAGAAAACTAATGTTTTGTTCTAGTGTTTTCAAGCTATGAAGTGCCTCCTCCTTGCCTCTAATTTAAGTAGCACGAGGCTGTGAATTGAACTGGGTGAAACTAGGTGATGTAGAGTGACAATATGACAATATTCCCACTCTAAAACACGTTCTTGAAGCTGGTTCCCACAGTATGCATCATCATTGCCAGTGTCAAACTTTCATGATGCTTCATGTCCACTCATATTATGTGACCGCATTGTAAAATGTCCCAAGAATTGTTTTAAGTTTTCTGACTGAACAGAAGATAAACGCTTGCATTTCTGACCAATACAATAAACAATAACTGTTTTTGGAGAACATTGGAAGGGCGTGAAAAAGTGGGCAACCACCCTCTCATGGAATCGAATCCAAAATGTCCGAAGGAGAAAAAACAAAATTTATTTTACTGAAAATTACTTTTGGATTTCTCTCCCCAAACATTTCGGACAACCCCCTTCCCCTCACCACCTTACTTACCTGTGGGTGGCACACCTCCTTGCGTGCCGCCGTCTCCTGCATCCTTTTGCGACGCCGGTTCCCTTCACTTGCGTGGATGGGAACCGGCACCGCAGGGTCCTCTTTTTTTTCTCAAAACGTTATTCCTGCAGGTGCGTGGGACACCACTCCATCCCAGCTGACATTACAGTGAACAAGGGCGTGGGGGACACCCCCGCAGCCCTCGCTGCCCTCGTTCCCTATAATGACACCGAATGGGGGAATTGTTCGAAATTTTCAGCGGTACATAATTGTCCCATTTGTGTTTTAGTTTTGTTTTTTTGTATGGATTCGCCCTTGCACCACCTTTCCCATAAAATGGTTCTGAATGTATCTTTGCTTGCACTGTAGACAGGTTTACAGAAGTCGTACCTATTAATATATTGTACATTACAACCATCAATAAAAGGGTTGAAAAGGTTAAAATAAATAGAAAAGCATTTGAAACAAATATAGGTAGAGGTATTTTTGTAAATCTGCTGGTCCTGTGGCAAAAGCATTTACTGCTGGCAGTATTTCACCCGCAAACTCAGCCAGGCTGTAATGCGACCCTAATGAAATCTGCATGCATAAGACTGTAAATATGAAACATATTCATTTCAGAAAACAGTGGCACGATTTTCTATAAAAAGCAATAACATGGGCTTGGCAGGTGCACAACTAGCAGCTTGCCTGACCTTAGGTGCAGATAGCCGATCCATTTCATGTTGGGACAGTTACAAATGTAACACAAGTACCAGAAGGCAAATGACAAGCCAGGACTGAATCTGCTACTCCGCCTGAAGCGGAACAATGTGAGAAATGTGCTCATGATGCACAAGTCTCTCAGAAAGAAAACAATTAAGGGGACACATGTGTGCATGCGAAGAATGTGTGTAGCGACTAGAGGGGACATTTATAAACGGACCTTACCAAACAGTCCCTCCTCCTTTAGACTTATAGTACAGTTCAGGTGTTTGGACGGTCCTTTGTCGTTTCAGGTTTAAACTCGTTTTTCCTCTTATACGATTGTATTTATATTGCATACGCTTTTGACCACAAAATTGTCTTTAACAAAAATATCAGTCTTTTTATTCTTTAAGAAAATATCTGTACAATCTCTTGCTATATATTTACAAGATTGGATTGATTGTTGGTTTGACAGTGCTGCTGTTATTCAGTCTAAAAAAACGTATGTGAGAACAATTTGGCAATAAAAATATTACTTCTACATTGGTTTATGCTTCACTCATACTATCACATTTGTTCTATCATTCATTCAATTCGACCTCCCACCTGTGAGGCTAAAAACCTCGGGGTCATCTTCGACTACACACTCTCCTTCTCTCCTCACATCTCTGACATCTCTAAGAAGTCACACTTTCCGCTGCACCTCCTCAGAGGTATTCTTCCTTTCCTCTTCTTCCCCCAGAGCTCTGGTTCTCACTAGGCTGGACTACTGCAACAGCTTCTTTCTAAAACTGCTTGCTTCTACTCTCCACCCCCTGCAACTCATCCAGAACAGGACTGGAGGCTTGTCCTTTGCCTTAAGCCCAGGTATTGTATCCTTGCAGGACTGAAATCGCTGCACTGGCTCTCAGTGGCTGCCAGGATTACGTACAAAATCCTCTGCATTGTTGTTTTTTTTTTTTATTGTGATATAACCTCATTTGGGTTTTTTACACATACTTCTTAAAAATTGCTCAAAGAGCATTGCAATATATTAATACAAGTTCATACAATTTTCACATAATAAAAAAAATAGATAAAAGAAAAGTAAAATAATTGAACAACAACAGTCATGAATAGAATGAACATACAAACGCATCTCCTATTGACTACAACAATTGTATTACCAGTATTTTTGTGGAATGAAACCTGTATATTGCAGTACCCTTATTACATTTAGTGTCAATTTAGTTTTGTGGCCGGCAATCATTCTTTCCCAAAAGGCACTTGATGACAACCGGTCGAGTGACCCAACTGAATTACCCCGGTATTTCACCCTTGTATCCCAGGTGCCTTTGCAGAATCTCAATAAATGCTCAAGCGTTTGTTTACTTGGGTCTGAGCATTCCGTGCATAGACTCCTAGTCGCTTTTGTGAGTCCCCATTTGGTCAATACTGCACCCGTCTTGATCAAATTCAGGCGTACTCGCAAGAAATTCTGCTTTCCTTTCACATCTGAGAACTTCGTCAGATACCTAGGAACAAAACCCTGCTTTTTCCCATACTTAAAGAAGGATATGGGGATGGAAGAAGACCTCACCATATCTGATGTGGTAATCCAATCTCTTATTGTCAGGGCTTTCTTGACTTTCAATGGGTTTGTGATCAATGTGTGTTTATCTTGTTCACAATAGATCAATAGATTTTCTGCCACCTGTCTAAGTTCTCTCAGAGTTTGTGAGGTATCTGATCTTCGTACAGTGTGTTAGGCATTGGCACCAAAATGGACCTATATAAGGAAATTAATTTCCACTCTGCTGCGATCTTAAGAGATTTTAAACCTAATTTGTATCTGAGAGTAGCCGTCTGAAGGCCTTTAGGCAAACCTAGTACCTGCTTCCAGATGTAACTCTCAAGTTTTTGCCAATCTATTGACCATAGTAAAGGTTTTGCCTCGATTCCGTATAGTAGCACAGGAATAATTTTTGCCAAGTAAAACTTAATTATTGGCGTGATTGAAAATTTACCATACAAGTTCAAGATCTTCCTCATTTGTGCTATTAGTTGTGTACATTTGGTCAATAGTTCTCCATACTGTGTCCCAACTGTAGGGACCGCATGCAAAGTGAGACCAAGGTACACAACTTCTTTTACCACAGGAATCAAACAACCACCTATTGACCAAGGATATCTTGCTCCTTTAATACCTTTACTTCCAAAGGCTACCACCCTTGATTTCTCCGGGTTTACCACCAGATAATTTACTTTCATATACGAATCAAGTGCATTCAGCAGTCTTTGCAGACCGACAGGAGTCCTATCTAGTAGGACAATGTCGTCGGCATACATAAGCCATTTAATTGCTAATGAGCCGACCTTAATGCTTGCCAATGCTGCGGACTCTATAAAGTGTCCAAAGTCTCCAAGATAAAACTTGAAAAGAAATGGTGCCACCATACACCCTTGTCTTACTCCCCTATTTATACTTATGTAGTCTGACAGGTGTCCCGCTAGATTAAGTCTTACTCTAGCTGTATTTCCTTCGTGAAGGTTTACTAGAATGTTTATCAGTGTTTTCGGGGCCCCTTTCTGCTCCATCTTAAGCTAGAGCTTGTCCCGGTTCACCATGTCAAAAGCGCTCGACAGGTCGACAAACGCACCATAAAGTCTACCTACGTTTTTTTTATCTTTATGGTTTGTTAGGGGGGCTAGTATAATACAATTCAAGGATGTGGAGTGACCTCTTTTAAACCCTGTTTGTTGTTTGGGAATTATGTTATTCTCTTTTGCCCATGTTTCCAGTTCTCTTAGTACTAAACTAGTGAACAGCTTACTCTCCACGTCCAGCAACGTAATTGGCCTGTAGCTTGTTGGATTTCTACGATCTCCCTTCTCAAAAATAGGGACTATAATCGCCGTCCTCCAAGAGGGGGGAATCGATCTATTATCTATCACTCCCTTAAATAATTTATACAGGATATCTGCTCACAACGTCCCATTTCCTTTGAAGACTTGATAGGTGAGGCCATTGGGACCTGCAGATCTGGACGCAGTGGATTTATTGATCAAGTTTAAGACGTCCTCTCTATCGAAGTTCAACCCCCAATTTCCACCACCGCCCACAAAAATCGGCACTCCCTGTGGTTTGTGGTATTTGTCACCAAAATGGGTCAACCAGCTCGATTCTGGTACGTTATTCATTTGAGCTATAACTTGATCAGTTTTGAGTGGGTTGATAAGAGACCAAAAGTCATGTGATGAGTTGTTTTGCAAGGCACGCAGCATTTCTTCTCCATCCTTTTGCCACAGCTCTTCTCTATGATGTCTGGACCAACCCCTATAGCTGTTTTTGATTTTTTTTATCTCTACTGCGAGGTCTAATTTACTTCTTGCCGTCTTTCTTGCTAGTCTTAGTTGTCTACACCTCTCACATTTTTTTGCCTATATTGCTTCATCAAAATGATGTTTATAGGTTTGCTGATGACCCTTTTGAATGATCTTTGGGCAATCAATTGACCATATGAAGTCATGGAAAGTAAGCGGCATACAGTTTTGGTATAAGACTTCAGGGCAATCCCAATTATGGAGTCTGTCCAGACCATCATTTAGACAAGCGCCTTCTTTCTGATATTTAACCAGGTGATTTTTCTTGGCATTTACGACTATTCAATTGTCCCACACCTCTATTGTATCCCTACAGCTCCAACTTATTTGTGTTACCAATCGCTTGTGGTCACTTGTACCCCATCTTTAACTGAGAAATGTGTACATTTCCCAAACCAGTTTGTATATAAGAAGACATAGTCCAATGTTGACTCTGTGTCACCCCTCCCCCAAGTGGTGGCAGGCTACCGATCCGTTTAGAAGTTCTAAATCCCATTCATCAAAGAAGTCTAGCCACTTTCTACCATTGATTGCTATTTCTTTCATTCTTCCCTTGCCACATCTATGTTTAGTTTTAATGCATTGTGAGTTTAGGTCTCCTGCATCTACTATGTAGGCCCCTCTGCATTGTCTACACGGCCTTCTGGGATGTGGGGCCTCAATATCTTGAACTGTCTCTTCCTAAATATCTTCCTTCTCGAGCTCTTTGCTCATCCGCCTCCAACTCCCTGAGGGTCCGCCGCTTCTCCAAGCAACAAGGTGGTGGTATCTTCAGCTGGGGCCTCACTCTGGAATAGCCTCCCTGCCTCCCTGAAACTTGAGGAGAACCATCTCCGGTTCCGGAAACACCGCAAGACCTTCCTCTTTGCTTCTGCTTTCTCTCCTCATCTCCCCTGCTGAACTCATGGCTGAAACTGCACTGGATTACCTGGCTGCCCTCTGATCTCTGGCCCAGGTCCCCCCCACCTGTTGTGCACCTGCACTGCCTCCCGTACAACCCCTGCGCTTGGGGGCTGTTTCTGTATCCCTACAGTCCCCTACCAGCTCTTGACTCTTGATGTGCGCACTTACCCCTGCACTTGCCACTAACTGCAGGCACTTGTACCTACTTTGTTATTTATTTTATTTATAATTTTTACTATAGATCGTATGTTTTGCACTGCCCCCTTCCCCATTTCCCCCCACACTTTTCCCTTTCCCCTCGCTCCCCTGCACTTGCAGGATCTCAATGTCACCTGGCCTAGTAAGATTTTAGTTTTTGTCTTCCCTCTCTTCCTCCTCCCTTGCCTTGTCGCGCCTTGAAACACTTGTATATCAGCCTGTTTTAAATGCCATATCATATATTATCATATAACTAAAAAGTTAAAAAGCACAATTCAACAAAACCCCTTTCATTTTACCAGAATGCAAGGTGATGTGATACCCAAATTATTGTTTTAAGACATTGGGCCTCATTACAAGTGTGGTGTTCCAGAAATAAGGGTGCTGGTAGCAACGTACCAGCACCCTTTACGGACCGCCACAATGGGCGAGACGGTCCCGATAGGCAGACTTGTCACGTAAGCACAGGCACTGTTACAACATTTTCCGGCACCTGAATTCCCGATCCGCTAGGACTTGTAATGTCCCGGTGGCACCGGGATATCAGGTGCCGGAAAAGTGTTACAAGTCTGGCGGCAACCCCCCAGTAGCACCGGCGGGTTACTGCCGGACTCGTAATAAGGCCCATTGTGTGATAATATCGCCTACTTGTAACCCTTGTTTGCCAATGGCAAGCTAAATAGTTTAAAAAGAAAGGGTCGGTTACACGTCTGATTCAATTACCTGTCAATTACCTGTCCTAATAGGGTGGATTTATAAATGGGGCTGTGTCGGAGCTATGAACTCAGATGCACTTACTGCATGGTGAGTCAATCAACCTTTCACACTTTTCAGGATGGCCTGTCAAAGGCAAATTTCACTCAAAATGTCTATCCTCAAGTCATGATTCTGTGTCCTCAGGAATCGAAGGCCAACCTACCCAAAATGCGGGTGGTTGCAACAGAGCATCGAGCATGGAACGAGTGAGAGGGAAACTATGCAAAATGACCTGTTATTAATGAGAATCTAGATAACGCACTGTCTACCCAACATCCGCATGGGCTCCCAAGCTCTTGCTCTCAAAGGCTACGTGGAGCAAGCAGCCAACTGCACTGCATGAAAGTGAATACCAGTAGCCTTACAACACTTCAAATAACACATATTAATATTACCCAAGTAAATGATGATTATACAACCCGTTTCTCATTCATCACCATTGTACTTCATTTTTGGTTTTAATAACTGTGTTCCGAATTTACTGATGCCGGTTACTGTTGTGTAGGTCTCAGGATTTATTCCCATCGGAAAGTCTACCATTTGTACAAAACAGAGAGAGTAAGCAGTCTCAGGTTTTTGTTACCCGCATAACATGGTGAACGTTGGCTCATTATTGGCTGGGTAATGTTGGTCTTTTATGGCAACACGCCACTGCGTGTCCTTATATCAAGGCACACACATTTGGTTGCATGCATGGGAGGAGATCACCATCACATTAGGCGTATAAGACCTTCACACACGCACATATGATACGCAGGAGGGTTGTTCCCTACCACTCACCATTTTGGGGGAGTTATTTTATTGCAAGTGGCTCACTGAGCACATTGGATTCACATTTGGGAACAGGTACGGGCACTATTTGACGTGCACATAAAGTGTCATTAACAACATGGTGAGTAAATGCCCTTTATATTAAGATTACTGTTATGTTTTCTCAATTTCAGAGAGTAACAGCACGAAAACAGACAGTGGTTAAAGGGACCTCCCACACCCAAGGGAGGTTTTAATAACCATCACAACATTTTCTTCACTGTTTCAATAGCTATGACTGGCGAAGACGTAGAGTGGTGCGACTCTAGGTGTTCTACTGTGTGGCCATATTGGACATTGACGCCATCATTAATACGTTGTAGGGTCCATTCTCTCCTCAGTACACTGAATGCACTGAAACATGTGTTGGCAATACTTGTGGGTGTCAAATAACATCAGCAACCGCCATGAAGTGGTTACTGCTATAGTTATTCAGGTTACAATTTGTTAGTACAAACCGTGTGACATTAATCACTTTTAAATGCCTTTCTTAGGCATTTAGGGACCTTGCGTTTGTGATTGCCTATTGTGTTTCCATATGTTTTGCAACTATGTTGACTCTCAAATCAACATAGTTGCTGGTTGTTTGTAAAATTAAAGTTTGCACAACATACACCAGGTTGCTCCTCAAATTGTTTTTTTTTTTAGAAAATAAGCCAACTGTGAGCACCAATGTTTTTGAAAGAGTGCATTACCCCTGTCTCATGGGGGCTGTAGGGTGTATCCATATCTTGTTTACATTAATTGGATTCACTGCATAGAGAGGAAAAAAATCGACAATACTTAGAGAATTCAAACATATATGCATGCAGGATGCACAACGATCTTTGGAGATCTATATGTGCCTGAGCCCACTCAATTAGCAGAAATACATATGTACTCTTCTGCCACACAACAGGAATCTGCATGCAAAGTAACTGCTGAACATGCAAATTCTAAACCCCGATCTATCTAGTAGTGAGAAATATCACAACCCACATTTGTCACCTAATATCATCCCTTCATGCACACTCCTATTTCTAAATTATATGCTGAACAGAGCTCTGAAATCATGGTTGATCAGTCCTAGTGTTCGTAGTGGATGATATGTTGCATTCCTATATATATATTATAAATCCGGAACTATCTGTATTAATATGTAATATGAGGAGAGACTGGTGTACTATGTGATACCTGACATGTGATACCTTTTGATTTCTGCATATGACCTTATGATTTCTAGAACGACAGACTTAAAAACACCCAAGAACATTGTATGTTAGATAGTCACCTGTTTGTTTCTATTGTTTGACAAAAGCAAGTGCCTCGGTGCTCTGCATAATCTGCATAAAATGTGCAGCTCCACAGATAAGACCGTTTAACAGATTTGCAGTTGCATCCCAGTTAGAAATGTGTGCTTGCGCATGAGCTGAAAATATTCAGGTAGTATTAGATTGAATTCATGTTTGTTTTAACGCCAGTGTCTTTTTCAGAGGCCCAGTGCTTTCCTTTATATCAGTCTTCCATCTCTGCAAAAGCTCTTAACATGGATGTGCAGTTCTGTGCATGTGGACATTTTGCAATGCTCATCTAACATCCTGCAGCCAAAGAATCGTGCTACTGCTCAACAAGATGTGTGTGTTCAATTCTGTGCCCTGGCTGCGTTCCGTCCATGAAAGGCACAGCAACAGTTGAGATCGTGTTATTTTATGCAATTGAGAAAGCAGAGCTGCCAAGAAAGCCATGTGCCAGATGGGGCTTTCTGGGTTTATTTTTCTTTGATACTGGATCTTGTTCCCTGTGAGATTGTTGTCTGACCCTTTTCAATGTTTCGCATGGGGACCTAGGGGAAAGAGGGCAGGTCTTGCCCCAAATGCCACAGCCTGTTTACGCCACTGCACGACCTTCACAGAGAGGGCAAACTACCACCTAATCTAACTGCTCAAATCAGATGTTAAACTCATAGAAACTGATTTTGAGATTTGCCCAGATAATGCCATGTCTACTCATAGATGAAAACAAGGCTGAGTTTATAGAAGGACATTTTGGGGTACATAACATGAAGTAGCTACTGACTGTGCTCCACTGACAACATACCTCCTCTGTCCCTCTAGCTGTAATAGGACACTACACTATGGAGGTATTCAGAAGAGTAGGGTATGAGTGCCTTTTACACATCCTGTGGATGTTTATTTGGGCCTAATCTGTTACAACTATTTATCACATTATCTGACAATACTTCAGTGCAGGTCACAGTGAATGGGGTGATTTCTATTGGGTTCGGCACATATAAGGAAACAAGTCAACAACACCTGCCTCACCTTTCTTATTATAGCATTAAAACCCTTACTCTCAACATATCGGCCCTTAGTTGTGACCACTGTATTCACACGTTCCAAAGTGGCCCAATAGCATCAACGGTGCTTGCCTATGCTGACAACGCGGTGGTGCTTACATCAGAAATGGAGACTGCCATACCTCATTTGTTTTTGTTGTTAGAGTGATTTGCGGCAATCTCATATTTTAAGATTGCATTTTCGAAGACATCCATGTTGACTATCATGGTGTATTGTCATAAAAGCATGTTTGAGTGATGGGAGGGCCAAAGAGTACTTTATTTCTTGGAAATGGACGTGCTGAAGGACATAATACATGCTCTCTGACATGTGGAGAAGCAGTCAGTTAAAACCAAGTTGGATGTTATGCAGTTACCCCTTCTGGAACTCGCACTATAGGACACAGTCACCAGTGTCAAGAAGACACGTCTTCCAAAGCGTCTCTATGTGTTGAACATTCTGACCCTCTGCCTAAAGAAGAGTGTGTAATAACTTTGACAAAATGCTAGACATCCCCTGTCATATTCAAGATAGACACAAGTTAATTGGAGTCTGGTTTTCATTATGTTAGTTGCTGCCATCAGGCAGTAGCCCGGTGTGACCTGCAGGGCGGGTATTCCCCTTCATTAGACACTGACTAACTGGTATTTTTTGGAGCACTCTTCTGCTTTCCCACTCACCTTGGAGTCACTACTGTCATTTGGCGGTGCTCCCATGACAGTCCCTACAATGGTTATAACTTGGCATGAGGTTTTTCTCACAATTGGTGACAACAGAGATGGCACAATACTATGACAGAAGAATGGGAGATAACTATGTTCACAGTGTTTCTGGGGATCTTTGAGACACTTGTTTCTGTATGTGGCTTCCAGGCGGGCGAACCTTCTGTGCTGCTCGCATTGACAGGGACCTGTAAGCCTTCTGCTTGAACTTTGTGTAAACCCCTCACCCCTCTGTCTAACCTATCTGACCTCTGTCAATATAAAAAGAAATGGGAGGAGAAACTGTATTCAATGATTAATATCCCAGGATGGAAGGAAATATGTGCCAGTCCAGTCACCCTAAATGTGGACCTTGCTTCTAACTTACTGCAGCAACACTTTTTGTCTTTCGTCAGAACTAGTCCGCAGTCAGGATATATAAAGGCCTCACAGACACAAACATTTGAGGGACATGTAAAAAGCAACAAGGGTTGATGACCCATGTGTTCTGGTCGAGGTCCAAGGTTGAAGCCGTCTGGCCTAAGGTTTTACCAGGTGCCGCCTTTACACCTCTACACTAACTCCGATGGTGGCTGTGCTGGGTTATTTCGGCTGACTCGCAGCGTGATCTTGGTCATCCAAAGAAATACGCAGAGCCACACTGGTTGCCAAATGTTTAGTTCTCGGACATGGTAATAGCCCGGTAAAGGTTGGACCCTATGAAAACCCTTTTGGCAGGAAATAGGACTATTATCAGCAGCGTTTTCATTTTTTCATTTACACCTGCTGTGGTGGGTCACACAACTGTGTTAAAGTGAAGCATGGTTTTCCTAATTGTGATATCCTGTAATGTTACCTCCCGTCCCCATGTTTCCTCCTTTCCTCTTCTGTTAGTCCCCCTTTTTTAGGGGCCCCTGCGACTTTCTCCAGGCACCTGGCCCAGAATGTAAGTCAAGGTGGTTGTAGCTTTGATGCACACATATGAACAACTTCAGTGGCGAAATGAACTTGTATTTGCTTGAGATGGGGCATAGGCTGACACTTGTATTGGCTGTTGTTTGTGTGCATTTATAGTGGGGGTTGATGGGAGAAATGAAAGAGCCTCAGTCCATGCAAAGAAGAAGGAAGAACGTTTAAAAAAGGCACATTCATTATAGCAAAAACTAGTAAAACCAGTGGTTGTTAGAAATATGTGGATCCTTCGTAGACTTTATGGTATTTTAAAATGTTACTTTCTGCTCTAAGCGCAAATAGCCAATAATGAGGGCTGACCTAAGAAGTGTCAGGTGTGACATAAAATGCCACTATGGCTGTGCCTGCAAGTGCCTTTCTCATGGCTACACAAAAGCCCAAACCGTTGGCAATGCCAGTGCTTGTTTATAATTGTATTTTCTGCACATGAGCAATCTGCTTCAACATTATTCAGTGTTTTATTTCCAAGTTCACAAACAATGTTGTGCTCGGTTGTGTGCATTTATTTCAAGGTTTTGATACTAAATAAACAAAGTTTTATAAACACTGTGAGAAGTGCGGAATGGGTTTAACGGCGCCGGTAATGGTGCCGGCACCGTTAAACCCACTCCGCACTATTACGAGATCCTCTCGCGGGACCCGCTCTGGACGTCTGGTTTTTCCAGACGTCCATAGCGGGTCCCGCGAGGGGACCACGGAGCTACCAACGGGCCTGTTCGTAATGGGCCCGTTGTTAGCTCCCTCCCCAATCCCATTGAGCCCTAATGGGAATGGGGAAGGACCGGGCCCAGGTTCCCTGAAGGAGGAAACACCAGGCCCTCCATACTCGGAATGGCCCGGTATTTCCCCATTCAGGGAACCCAGACCCGATTTTGGAGGCAGCCATGCCCTTATTAAGGGCATGGCTGCCTCCAAAGTCGTAATGAGGCCCTGTGTTTTCTTTTTTTAGATTATCTGATTTATGATAAATTGCTGTGAAGGAGTGTACGTGAATGCAGCGATACTGTCTGTGATAGTGTGATGTGGGCACTGTAGCCTGAGAAAATGTACCCACTTTAACGCATTGAGGGGATAGTTTTTCCGGACTGAATTTATTTGGAAGCATGATAGATCCCATGATGTAAAACCTCTTGACAGCAAGGATAAAAAATAGTAGACACTAAAAGACACATTCAAAATATTTACCTAATCCTAGAAGCCTCTGAGATATCACCTAGGACTAAAAGTCCACAGAAACGATAAAGAGGAGAAAACAAGTTAGATGGAGATTTAGAAAATATGAGCATGGAACCCCAGAAGAAATCAAACTCTTATTATACCCATATACTCTTTGGTGAATCTATCAAAGGATTAACCAACCTACCTGCCCTACAGCATGATGCAACATTTTCAATGACAGGAAACAATCACCAACAAATTAGATCACGCTTGCAAATACATCTTTAAATATTAATAACTGTGTTCAGAAGACTAAAAATACTAGCAGGATGAATCCATAATCTAGAATAAATCCCGAATTCATAGCAATTTACAAGACCAGCCAGCTTCATCAAACAACTGCCCTTTGTTTTTTTTTCATCTACCCTATTGGCCAACACAACGCTCTGAATTACAGTATCCACCATCCAAATCTCAGAAAATCCAAGTTGAACTTCTTAGGCCCCAATTTAGAGTGTTACAGAGAAGGTAACGCGATGATAAAAGAAGGTTCTGCAGTACCATTTCAACAGCCCTGATAGTCATTCAAATCATGCAAATGTTGTCGATACAAGGAAAAAGCAAGAAATAGGTATGCACAATGCTAGTGGTATAGTCTTTGAAAGAATACAAAATAGTGTTTGTCAAATGAAAGGTGATGAGGGAAGTAAAGGGAAAAGGCCTTCAAGAGAAATATCCTGGAAAGGAAACTGCAAGACTGTAAGTGACAAGCCAAATCTTCTGAGCTTTGTGAGGTATTGGGTCAAAGAGGTAAGGTCTGTCCCCCCAGGTAGCCACCCCACCCTGTCACCTGTGTATTCAACAGAAAGGCTAGTGGGCTGCCCGAGAGGTTAATTCTCAAGTGTAGAGGAAAAACCTAGGACTGGAAAAAAATCTTGTAGAACTGTGGTCTGGATGGGAGACTCTGTGAAGCGTACAAGTGAATCTGCAGTGATGAATCAATAGAAGACTGACAGACAAGCAACCAGCAGCAAATGAAGAGAAGGAGCGCGAAGAGAGCAGAGCGAGGACCAGGAGAGAAATTAAAGGCACCTGAATCAGGGTTTAGACAAAGGCAAGGAACATGAAAAGGAAAGCAGGAGATCAGGAAACAGCGTTGTGGCAATTGGAGGAGGAAAGGATTACGTGCATAGATTACCATTTCTCTCTGGCTTTTGTTATGGTTCTGGGATCCAAAGGCACAGTGAAATCTTGGCGTTCAGACATCATGGCATGGATGCATGTTAAATGCTGCCACCATCTTGGAATGGGCAAAAGCCCTTTACATCGTCTCCATAGAGACACAGAAGTGTGTACTTGCCAGTTCCAGGTGCGGTGGTGATGATTCCTAACAGTGACACAGATTGACACTATTAAGCTTGATATCTTATTCATTACATACTAAAGAAAAAAGACACTTAAGGATCGTACATATCCCCAAGCATTTACTAAGAGAAAAAAGTGATATGCAAAAATATCATGTTTTTGTGACTGTAAAATTAGTTGTGGGCCATGAGGTGGTTAGATATAAAGAATGAAAACTACTGTAAAGAGCACAACTAATGCAATTAGGTTATTGAATAACAGGTACTGCATCAACTTATCATGCAGGAAAAGCAACCGTGACCAATGCATATGCATTATAGAGCACATTTTCCCTGAAGAAAATACTGGAAAAGCTATCACTTATATAAAACTGAACAGGATGCAAGGGTCAGCACATTTTGGAGCCCACAAATCCGTGAGTACTTTGATCCCTATGACAGCTTTCGCTTCTCTTTCTGTTATGTACTCAAGTTGGACGGCATATCACCCATGGTCAATTTAACTTGCAGGTATTTGCCCCCTTTCATCTTGCTCCCTTTAGTCCCCTTGCTTTACCCTTTTTTCGAAATGTCATAGTTCTTCTAGACATTTCTACCATTTCCCCTTTTGTAGGGATTATTTTATCCGGTCTGTAATAAATCTTTGAACATTTATGTGCTAAAATCTTGACAGTCAAAATGGTATTTTAATAAAAATTGAGAATGGTTATACTGATATAGAATCCGATTGTGAAGATCATGACTTAAGCTAGAAAAAACAATTGATGCTACTATTTATATGGCTATATAAGAGCAACATCCATGTACAGTTCTTTCTGAATAGCTTAATATGCTCTGTATTGGATGCTAATTTTAATTCATATCTTCAGATTATCCCTGTGGAAGGTAGCACATACATTTCTAGAGCTGGGTTGAAACATGTTTTATGTTCATGTTGTGACCGAGATGTGAGCATCCTGTTTTTGATTTTATGGAAATTGAATTCCATGTAGCATGCCATACAGGAATACAATTAAAAAGGTAGCCTTGTTGTTTGGAAAGGACTTGTATTTGTAACTATAACAATTAGCATGTGTCTCAATGTCCGATACCGTCTTTGGAGGTCTCAGGTCAATTTGAGCCTCAAGTATATCCCAAACTTTGTGCCAGACACTGTACGAAAGACTCCCTCCTCTGCAGGACCCAACGATGAGGAAACATCTCCCAGACATAATCCATCTTCACATTGCCCTACACCAATCCCCCATCCTCGAAGCAGCCGGCGCCTTACATGCAATGGTAATCATACAATTTACAAGTAAGACAGCAAAAGCCAACATTCTGTCAAGCGCCTTACCTTACCCCCCTATCCTAAGAGGCCATAACCCCAGCAGGCAATGCTTTACCGTTGGCAGAACCTTCACCTTTAGTAACCCGAACAATTCTTCCCAGACCTCTCCCCAAAATCCCATCACCAAGTCACACCCCCACAACATGTGTTGATACACCTCCTGCAGTTCGGGTCTACTCCTGATGCTATTTAAGCCACCATTAATAGAGTGACATAAGCACATCTCACAATCTCTTATTGGATCCACTAGAATCGCACATTGCTGGACACCTTTTTCAAATGTGAGAAGACCCTGTTCCATTCCCCATCAGAGAACGGTTCCCCAAATCACCTTCCCACTTGAGTCTCAATGCCCCAGCTTCTGGATCCTGTTCAGCCCTATCCGCTGCATAAAGTTCAGATACATGCCTGCCGCCCCTGCCAACTGTATCAGTGTTGCATTCATTTAGTGTATCCAGGGTCTCACTGGAAAGCCATCCCATGCCTCCCTTACCCCCGCCATTAAGGTATCAAACTCCAGAAAGGTAAGGTGCACGGATGAGCAACCTGAACCTCTGCAAAGGTGATGCCTTTATTTTCTTAGATGTCTTTCACCAATCATCCGTGCCCCATTTGCCCAATACCACTCCCCCTCCCTCTGCTTTAGTACATATCCCAACCTCCCGCTGCTCAGGAGCATTTCCGGTATGAAGAGTATCTTCTGCCCCGGAAGTTTGGTGGTCTACCACCAGGTCTTAATAAAAGTGCTCACCGGAGTGCGAAGCAGTAGAAGCTCCTTTACCTGTGCGCCGAGCAACTCCAACAGTCTACATGGTGCGGCTTCAGCCTCAATCCAGTCGGTAACCCGGCCCTCATGTGGAAGAACAAACTAGTCCACCATGTGCTGTAACACAGAGGCTCAATAAAAGGACCTAAAATATGGTGCCCCAGCACCCCCTCTCCCTGCAGGCAACTGCAGTTTAGCCAATGCTATCCTCAGAGATCCCCCTTTCCAGAGTAGCGCAGACAATGTCCTGTGCAAAGCTGTAAAGCAAGAGGTGGGCAGAGGCATGGGCATCACTTGAAAAACATACAACATCCATGGCAATATAATCATTTTCACCAGCGCCTCCACCCCATCAACGAAATGAGAAACTTTCCCCAGAATTCTTGCCAAAAACTGTCACCGCCTGCTTCACGTCATCTGCTATACCAGATCTTAGGTGGCACTCACCATGGTTCTGAAGGTACATAAACCCCCCTTCCAGAATCTCATCTTGTAAATGCAACCTCCACCTCCTTATGTAAAGTGTAGATTGTTGACATGGCATTATTTATGACCAGCCCAGAGAGTCTCCCAAATTCCTCTACCGTGACCATCACTTGTACTAGGTTTGCAACAGGGTGACAAACATATGATAGCACATTGTCCACATATAAGGAGATTCCAGATGTTGGACGAACATCTAGCAAAGCTGAGTAAGAACTTCTGCCAAGGACTGTATCAAAACCAAAACCCTCTGATCAGAAGACTCACTGCCACCACTGCAAACCCTTTCGTCCACTACCCGCGGCCCATCACAGCGAAGAAGAATCCAAACCCACGACTACATACTAAATCCGAGAAGATGGAGTAATGCACCCTGGAAGTGAAGCCCCTGTACAAGAGTCTCACCTAGTCCATAAGTTGGATCCCAATCGCATCTTCCCAAAATAACATCCATTGGAATTCCAAATTGACCAAATCAAAGGCCTTATAAGAATCCAAGCAGACCACTGATAACGTCTCAGATGAGTCCCTGTATTTATCCAGAATTAAAAATAACTGTCTCAAATTATGCTTGGTGGACCTACCCAGTGTAAATCCCATCTGTTCGGGGTGTACCAGCCCATGCATGACTGGAGTCAAACGACCAGCCAAGAGCTTGCACAGAATTTTAACGTCCACATTGATCATGGATAGAGGCTTGTACGAGGCACAATCCTTATTACCCCTTTCCCTCTTTTGGCAAAAGTATCAAAAGTGCCTCCAGGATTGATCCTGGAAGGCCACCTTGCACCTTAGCTGCAAGGAAACCCTCCAGAAGCCTAGGGGCTAACAGCTCTCTGTAAGCTTATACACCTTTACCGCGATGCTGTCAACCCCAGGTGTCTTACACACACCCAATCCCACCACAGCCCGTTCAACTTCATGAATGTCCACGTCAGGCCCCAGATATTCCCTTTGCTCCCGCAATATTCCAATGAGATCTGCCTCCTCCAGCAAGAAAGCCGCATGTTCCACATTGAACCCATCCTGCTCGGCAATCAGGGTGGCATAGAACTCCGTAAACACATCACAGATGCCGTCGCGTTCTCTAACCAACTCACACTAAATGTCTCTTACACCTTCGAAACTTCACTGTCCCTCCTCCCTCTTCACCAACCAGGTGAACAATCTGCCTGCCTTATCACCCCCGAAGTGCTGTTTGTGATATACCCAGAGTCAACATGATCATCCAGTTTTCCCATTACTCCTTGTAAGTCACTTCTGGCATTCGCTAACGTCTCGCACAAAACCTCCCCCTTGCTAGTTTTCTAAAGCAGCCACCTTACGTTCCAGGCCCAGAACTTCAGCCATAACAATTCTGCATACGCCAACCTTTGCCAAGATGCACCCCCACAAATAAACACCTTCATGGCTTTCCACTCAACGAATCTGTGCAAAGTCGAGCCCCAGTTGTCTTTCAAAAGCTGACGGATCTGGTCCCCTAGGGTGACCTTGAAAGAGCTCTATGACAAAAATCTGTTAGAAAACCTCTGCCTTGGAATCGAAGGGCTAACACCCTTCCTCTCAAGCCCCAAGAATAGTGGTGCATGGTCAGAGAAAGTCCTGTCCAGGAATTCCACACTCACGACCAACTCAAATTCCTACACTCCCACAAAGGCAAAGTCTATGCGCGAGTAGGACCCGTGCACCGCTCTGTAATAGGAGTACCTATGCTCAGGGGTGGACTGGCCTTTAGGGAACTCTGGAAATTTCCCGGTGGGCCTCTGCACCCTGGGCCTCTTTTCTGTGGTATTTCCAAATTTTCTCATAGGAAAAGCATTGGGCTTGCTGAAAATGTGTCATATAGGGCCACTTTGAACTTTATTTCCAGGGCCTCTTTTGGTCACCAGTAATTATTTCCAGGGCCTCTTTTAGTTCCCAGTCCAGCCCTGCCTATGCTCTCCCACATGCCGCACCTGCCTTACATCCCGCAGGCACAGATCTGCAACAATCTTCAACAAGGTCTTAGTTGCCTGTCTCCTGGGTCACACAACTGCACTCTCAACATCCAGCACACAATCAAGCACACCATTAAAATCCCCAAACCAGAGAAATCATTCCTCCCGATGTCCAACTATCAAATCCTGCATACTCTGAAAAAACGGAGACTGGCCCACATTAGGGGCATATGTCCTCAAAAGAAATAGAACACATCCAATCATTTCCCCCACTATTTCCACATTGTCAGGGTGCAGGGCGTTATAAGGGGGAACCAGGGCTCAAAGAGAGGCCCCAGACGTAGAAAGACCAACCACAAAACAAGACAAACCCAAAGGAACAGCCTCCAGCCTTATAGGAGACTTCTCTGTCCCCTTTGCAGACAAAAGGCCCTCTGGACCACAATTCCCAGCAGCCTCCGGGCCGGGAACTACATTTCCACTCCCAAGTTGGGAAGAACAAAGGCACGGGGCTTGTGCTAAAGCTCCCGACCGGAACGGACACATCCTCCAGAGCTCCTGCCGACGGGGATCACGCGAGGTGCCACGCCCCAAGGAATCACCATTCCGGCCCCTCGCATATACAAGATAAGTACAGCAAAGCCCTAGCGACCCGACCCCACTTGGGAATTACAAGCGCAGCTACGGGGGAAAGCGCGGAAGAAGCGGGGACGCTTAGGAACTTCCACTCCTCTGAGTGGCACGCGCAGGGGGCACCGCCCACCCATATTACGTCCCCTGCTAAAGGGAAAAGCTAAGTGCCTATCAGCTCCATAGCATTTAACCGATGCAATTTTAGATCGCATGCTTCACTGGCTAACGCCTGCAGCGCTTGTTTATCAACCAGTCTTCTGCCACGTGCGGCACACTTTGGCAGCACGGGGAGCCCACAGCCACGTGCTGCAAACTTTGGCAGCACGTAGTGCTTGATATTGGGCCACGTGCGGCAAAAGTTTGGCGGCAAGAAGGATATTATTCCCTTAAGCCACGTGCGGCGAACTTGGGCCGCATGTTCTGAACAACCCTTTAGTTGGGCACCATTAAGCTCAGAGAGCAGATTAACCAACTAGGTGTAATGTGCATGTGCTAGCACTAACCAAACTCAACGTGGTTTGTGGTGGTTGTATTTCGCCTTTGTGAGTTAACACAGGCCACTAATACTAAACTCTCTTGCAGCATTCGAACTGCTCCGAGTTCTGGACCTGAGAGTGCGCAGGCAGGAGGCGAGCACTCAACCACAGAGCTAAGTGCCTTTTGCATCAAAAGTTATTGTACTGCACTGTGTGTATGTGGGGGAATAGTATGTAAATATATTGTTGTGACTGTTGTTTTTTCCCATGTGTTCCCTTGCCTGTCCACTTTCCCTTTCCTAACCCTCTATCCGGTTACCTGCTGTTTGAGACCCATCCAACCAATGAGATCCTAACCCTCTTTCCCTGTTGGGGTCTCGGAGGCCTGTGTGAGCATAGACTTGCAGGTGCCCAGACCGTAGTGGGGGTAGTTGGTTCGCACCACTCCTGCACCTGGACTTTGGAGCCGTGACAGAAGCACAAGCCCAAGTATTACAGGTGTCCAATTGGCACGACCCAGCTAGGCTATGGAGGAACTAACCACGGTCCTGCAGGATTTACAAGCCGAGCTCACTGCCACCAGACAGGACTATGCTACCCTGGCCACCCAAGTGCGTTCTCCAACAGCCCAAACTGTTCCCCTTCCAGGAGGTGCTACCGCACCCACTCCTGTTCAAGTGAGTGTGACCCCAGAGTCCATTGTCCCCAGAAAGATATTCAGGTGACCCGCAGAAATACCTGAACAGCCTTTGTCATTTCCTACCTTACAGGGGATGCGGCAGCTTGGGCAAATCCGTTAGTACAAAGGGATGATGCAGTTCTATATATCTGGGATGAATTTCAAAACGAGTTTGGTAAGATCTTTAATCGTCAAGCTGCCGGTATGTGTAAGGATAAGGAGTTAATCACCTTACGTCAAGGCAATAAGGAATTAGTCAGATATGTGACTCAATTCAATCGACTGGTGGCAGAGACAGAGTGGCCCCGAGAGAAAAGAATGTCACTCTTTTATCAAGGTCTTTGTGACGACATAAAGAACCTAATTGCTCAGGTCGACCCTCAACCCCGAGATTGCCCAGCAATGATATATCTAGCATTATGTCTAGATCATCGCCAATCCAAGCCGAGCGACGAGGGGATAAGAAACAAGGGGACTCTCGTCCCATAGCCAGGTTAGACCATACTCATTTGACTCGTACCCCGGAAAAGTCAGGCGGGGATGAGCCGATGCAGATTGGGTCAGTTCGCGGTCCCCTTACTAAAGACGAAAAAGAACGACGGCGTAAGGAGGGGCTGTGCTTGTATTGTGGAACCACAGGACATTTTGTCAAGGACTGTCCTACGAAACCTAAAGCACAGGGAAACGCTTCGGCTCGGCGGTTGTAGGGGTACTACAGCCGAGCCCAGTGAAAAAAGTTACCCCAGACTCAAACCTGGAAAATTATGCCCCCCAAATCACTCTGCCAGGGGTTTTACATTTCTTAGGGCAAGAGGTAAAGGTGGCTTTACTCTTAGATACCGGTGCCACGGGTAACTTTATGGACGTTTCGTATGCTGCTAAATTGGGGGTGCCCTTGTGTAAGAAAAGGACACCAGAACCAGTAAGGGCTGTGGACGGGACTGCTTTGAGTTCAGGCCCCATAACTCATTGCACTCAAACCTTGACACTCTGTTGTCAACGAGACCACAGAGAAACAATCAGGTTTGATTTTATAGCAGCACCACAGTTTGGCGTTATACTGGGACTCCCTTGGTTTGCAAAACATAATCCCCTGGTGGACTGGTCCAAGGGTACAGTATCCATGTCCTCTCCGCACTGTCGTTCCCATTGCACTACAGTGGTTCAGTCCTTAACTTTAGTCCGGGAGCCAACTATTGCCAATGTAGAAACACTAGATCTCAGTAACTTGCTGCCAGAATACCAAGGGTTCAAGGATGTCTTTAGCAAAAAAATCATCTGAAACTCTGCCACCCCACCGGCCCTGTGACTGCTGTATAGATTTAGAACCTGGAGCAGTACTACCTTGTAGTCGTGCGTATGCCCTAACAGAGGCGGAGACAGAACATCTAAAAGAATATATAGATACCAATCTGAAAAGCGGTTTCATCCGCCATTCTAATTCGCCTGTCTCATCGCCGTTGTTCTTCGTACCAAAGAAAACGGGTGACTTGAGAACATGTATTGACTATAGGGGAATAAATCGTATTACGATTAAAAATCGGTACCCCTTACCGCTGATTCCAGTGCTGCTGGATCAAGTACGAAACGCAACGGTGTTCACAAAACTAGATTTCCGGGGGGCTTATCACTTGGTGCGAGTGTGGGCTGGAGATGAATGGAACACCGCAATCAGGACCAAATTCAGGCTGTACGAGTACCAGGTGATGCCTTTTGGGTTGTGTAATGCCCCGGCAGCGTTTCAGCACTTCTTGGATGAAGTATTACGTGAGTACCTGGATGTTTTCGCTGTGGTGTATATCGATGATATATTGATATACTCAACCAACATGCAGGATCACGTTAAACACGTTAGGGCAGTGTTACAACGGCTTCGGGAACACAATCTATTCGCTAAACTGGAAAAATGCGAATTTCACCGTACCACAGTAGAGTTCTTGGGGTACTTCCTGACCATGTCCAGGGTGCAGATGGACCAGAGGAAGGTACAGGTGGTGGTGGATTGGCCGGCTCCAACATCCATGAAGGAAGTGCAATCCTTTTTAGGTTTCGCCAACTTTTACCAGCGTTTCATACAAAACTTCTCCGACCTCGTGACGCCTATTACAACTTTGCTCAAAAAGGGGAAGGCGTTTGTTTGGGACGAAGCCGCCGAACAAGGTTTTCAGCAGTTAAAGTCAGCTTTCACGTCTGCACCAGTGCTACACGACATCCAGACCTGAGTGAGCCATTTCTAGTTGAGACGGATGCCTCAAGCTATGCCCTAGGAGCAGTTCTATCTCAACGAGACCCCAAGACTGGGTTACTGCATCCTGTGGCGTACTACTCCCGAAAAATACTACCGGCCGAGATTAATTACACCATAGCCGACCATGAACTATTGGCAGTAAAGGCAGCATTTGACGAATGGCGTCATTACCTATTGGGAACCCGCCATACGGTCAATGTCATGACTGACCATCGGAATTTACAATTCATTAAGACCGCAAAAACACTTAGTCCCCACCAGTTACGTTGGGCAATGTTCTTCTCGAGTTACGATTTTCTGATTACATATCGCCCAGGAACCAACAACATGAAAGCTGATATCTTGTCTCGATACCCAGAACCAGAGAACAAAACCTTGGACGAGGTTCGTCTGATAGTTCCGACCACCCGGATAGTGGGACTAGTGGGTAGACCTAACATCTTTGATGATGTATTAAAGGCCATGACTGCCCAAGAGTTGCAGGAATGGTGCTCAAGAGGCCCGCAACATACATTAATAGGCGGCATCCCATATTATGCTAAGGCTTTATATTTGCCTACATTAGCACTCAGAAAAGAAGTGATAAATTGGTGTCATGACACTACGTTAGCCGGACATCCCGGTATTGCCAAAACCCAGCAGAACGTGAGCAGACATTTTTGGTGGCCTACGTTACTTCGTGACGTGCGGGTTTATGTAACAGAATGCAGCACTTGCAGCAGACATAAAGCTAGTCATCAGAAACCGACGGGTTTACTCCAGCCGTTGCCAACCCCACCAGCCCCATGGCATACAGTCACAATGGACTTAATTGTGGACTTGCCACCAGTGCAAAAGTACACCTCTATCCTAGTGGTTGTAGACTCTCTCACCAAAATGAGTCACTTCATTCCATGTATTGGAGTTCCCACTGCGTGAGAACTGGCAGACTTATTCTTGAATCATGTGGTTCGTCTTCACGGTTTGCCTACACGTGTCATCACGGATATAGGCCCTCAATTTACCTCACGATTTTGGCGAGCATTTTGTCAAATGATCGGGATGGAGGTCAGCCTATCGTCCGGTTATAACCCAGAAACAGATGGTCAAACCGAACGCGTGAATCAAGGTATAGAACAGTACCTACGTTGTTACACAGCAAATACCTAGGCATCATGGGTCCAGTATGTCTGGTTGGCTGAAGTGGCATATAACAATACCGTGCATAACTCCACCAAGCATACGCCCTTCTTTGGTTCTTATGGATACCATCCTGGAGGATTGCCCACAATACCGGGTGACCATTCAACAAACCTACCCACCCTATTGGGGCGTCAGGCTTATGCGCAGCAGGTCTTTAGGGACATTCAGGCAAATTTGGACACCGCAAAAAAATCATATAAACATTACGCAGATGAAAAAAGAAGGGCAAGTCCCCAGTACAAACAGGGCGACAGGGTCTGGTTGTCTACCCGAAATATTAAATTGTCCGGACCTCGCAAACTACAGCCGAGGTTTTTGGGTCCATTTACTACTTCGGATGTGATTAACCCGGTGGCAGTGATGCTGGCATTACCTCCACAAATCAAAATCCATCCAACTTTCCATGTGTCCCTGTTGAAACCAGCCCGACCATCCATTCGCACTGAGAAACCACCACCTATCATAGTTCAAGAACATCCTGAATATGAGGTCCGAGCCATTCTGAACACACAGCGTCGCCCAGACGGGCTGTGCTATTTAATAGATTGGGTCCCGAAGAGCATTCCTGGGAGCCAGCACACAATGTGCATGCTCCTAGATTGGTGAGACAATTCCACAAAAATCATCCGGAGAAGCCCAAGTCCGAGTCCTTCCCTGCAGGGGGGAGTACTGTCAGGGTGCAGGGCGTTATAAGGGGGAACCAGGGCTCAAAGAGAGGCCCCAAATGTAGAAAGACCAACCACAAAACAAGACAAACCCAAAGGAACAGCCTCCAGTCTTACAGGAGACTTCTCTGTCCCCTTTGCAGACAAAAGGCCCTCCGGACCACAACTCCCAGCAGCCTCCGGCCCGGGAACTACTTTTCCCCTCCCAAGTTGGGAGGGGCTCGCGCACACGCGAAGAACAAAGGCATGGGGCTTGTGCTAAAGCTCCCGACCGGAACGGACGCATCCTCCAGAGCTCCTGCCGACGGGATCACGCGAGGGGCCATGCCCAAGGAATCACCATTCCGGCCCCTCGCATATACAAGATAAGTACAGCAAAGCTCTAGGGACCCGACCCCACTTGAGAATTACAAGAGCAGCTACGGGGGAAAGTGTGGAAGAAGCGGGGACGCTGAGGAACTTCCACTCCTCTGAGGGGCACACGCAGGGGGCACCGCCCGCCCATACTACATCCCCTGCTAAAGGGACAAGCTAAGTGCCTATCAGCTCCATAGCATTTAACCGACGCGATTTTAGCTCGCATGCCTCACTGACTAACGCGCGCAGCGCTTGTTTACCAACCAGTCTCCAGCCACGTGCGGCACACTTTGGCAGCACGGGGAGCCCACAGCCACGTGCAGCAAACTTTGGCAGCACGTAGTGCTTGATATTAGGCCACGTGCGGGTAACTTTGGCGGCACGAAGGATCTTATTCCCTTAAGCCACGTGCGGCGAACTTGGGCCGCATGTTCGGAACAACCCTTTAGCTGGGCACCATTAAGCTCAGAGAGCAGATTAACCAACTAGGTGTAATGTGCATGTGCTAGCACTAACCAAACTCAAGGTGGTTTGTGGTGGTTGTATTTCGCCTTTGTGAGTTAACACAGGCCACTAATACTAAACTCTCTTGCAGCATTCAAACTGCTCCGAGTTCTGGACCTGAGAGTGCCCAGGCAGGAGGCCAGCACTCAACCACAGAGCTAAGTGCCTTTTGCATCAAAAGTTATTGTACTGCACTGTGTGTATGTGGGGGAATAGTATGTAAATATATTGTTGTGACTGTTGTTTTTTCCCATGTGTTCCCTTGCCTGTCCACTTTCCCTTTCCTAACCCTCTATCCGGTTACCTGCTGTTCGAGACCCATCCAACCAACGAGATCCTAACCCTCTTTCCCTGCTGGGGTCTCGGAGGCCTGTGTGAGCATAGACTTGCAGGTGCCCAGACCGTAGTGGGGGTAGTTGGTTCACGCCACTCCTGCACCTGGACTTTGGAGCCGTGACACACATAACACCCCTCGGCATCCACTATGGATTGTGTAATTCTCAGCCCCACCGTCTCGCTAATCCATAGAAGGACCCCGCTAGAATAGGAGGGAAACCTGGTCCCATACACCCTTCTCTTCCAATTTGCACTCAACGGCCACAGCCGATGCGCATCCAGGTGAGTCCCTTGCCGCACTGCAACATTCACCTTATGTTCAACTATGAAGAGTGGACCTTGCTCCTCTTCACCACATTCTTAAGTCCCTGTACATTCCAGCTAATTACATTGAGTTCCACCATCACTTAGTCCCTGCACCTTCAGTACCCATTGTCTTTCCTCTGTGAACCAATTCAGGACCACCATATGCATTAAAAGATAACCTAGAATTCAAACAAACCTGATTAACTCACCCCCTTCCCACCCACCACCCTGTGCCCAACACCCCCAACAGTGGACACATCCCAACTCTCTGCCCCAAATGCCTCAGTATTCCCCCCCGACAACCCTCAAATTAAGATTCCACCTCCAATACCCAATTCAGACCTGACAAAGCCAACTGCAAGGGTAATAGATAGAACACTTAGGATAAGCAACTCCCACCACCAGCAGAGAATCCCCCTTCCCCAACATCACTTAATATTCACTTAATATTCTACATCTAGACCTTTACTTCCTCTGGTGAAGCGTTTTGCTAAACAGAAGGCCAGAGGACGATCTCTTGCTTTAGCAGGCTCCCCCTTGTGGAACAGTCTCCCCTTTCTTCTTTGTCTTTAGCTGGATCTCCTTAAATTTTGGTTGCTCCTTAAGACTTTCCTTTTCACTTCCTTCTTCCCTTTTTCCCTCAAAGTGGCTACAATTGGTGACCAGGGCCCTTGTATGTCCTCGGGCCCTGGCCTCCCAACACCAATTGCCTCAGCTCTGCCTACACACACCACTTGCCTCCCCACCCACTGGCCTACCCACACTGTAGGCCTGCACTTACAAACTTATTGTAGCTGAACACTCCCTAGCACTTACTATACTTGCAACTTACATCTTCTGTTCACTAATGAGCACAGACATTCCAGCACTTACCACCATAACCTTCCCCTCTGTTCTCTCTTTGCACTTGCACTTTCTGAATACTCACAAGGCCTACTAGGTTTGTCTTTATTTCCCCTGTGTATATATTGTTTTCAATCCCATGTTCCCTCCCTGTTGACACTTTGAAACACAATGTACTGTATCAGTGCCTAACAGATGCACAATAAATAAAGTAAATAAATCAAATCCCACTGCTACCCACAAGTGAACCTAACATTGCTCGCCCCTCTCTAGCCCCTTATCCTCTGAAATTTAGAACCAACCTTGAAGCCAACCACCTCGGCATAGGAGCCCTCATTCAGCCAATGACTGAACAACTTTCAAAGCCTTCTATCCAAAATCTGCCCCTAAACAATTAGGAAGCCACCCGACAAGCCCTCCGCCCACACAAATGTCATCCAGTGTCCTCAAGTCCCCGCCAGGCCCATGCCTAGATGATCTGCAGGATCAAACTCCCGAGCATGGTCGTTCATCCCAGGTTGCAAAGTTTCCCTCAGAGCAAGCATAGCATCTTTGCCCATAAAAATCCTTTCGGATGATGCCTCAGCTGCTGCGTGAAGAGCAGGTCAGAGAGTGCCCCCCCCCCGGCTGACCCAGACCCGACCCAGCCCCTGGCTCCGGTCCCAGATACAACCAAAGTTCTGACAATCAGCCAGTCCCAGGCCTATCCTGGCTTGTGGAAGAATGTAAGTGACTTCAATCCAGCACTCCAACTAAGTCAATGCCTAGTCTGGGATGCCCAATGGAAGCCCTTATTTATATATTTTTATGTCAAAGTTCTTTAAATCTGGATGATGAACCCTTATATAACGCCCATCTCTTTGAATCTCCCCGACCTCACTGAGCCAAGAAGTAGGTTTGTTTTGCAAATTAAAAGGTTTATTTGAAGAATTGAACAATATTAGTTCTATCACACTTTTATTAATAAAATAATATCTGAATAGCACACTTATGAATATGAACAGTAATCAGTAATGGGTAATATCACGATATCAACAATCTCTTTAATCAGTTAGGAGTAGGAATAGGAGAATAAGGTAGCATAGAATACTTTTTATGGCTCAAGGAAATGCAAGATGGGAAAGAATGCAACACAGAAATAAACTGGATATGGTTTCAATCAAAAGACAATATGATCACTTTTTCCTCTGTTATAACTCACTCCCCCCACTATGCAATATGAAGAGGTGGAAATGAGGGCACACATGTTTCAGGAATATTAATCAACAATGCAGTTCAATTCCAGTTCCCCTAGCAAGCTTAGAGAAAACAGGTATGATTTTAAAACAGGCAAAAATGTTTTTGAATGTGATTGCAATGAATGGAAAAATATGCTAAAATGATTTTAATTCACTAAAGGAGATTCAGGATTAGTGAGAATTACTTTGAATTGGTACAGGTCAACACCAGCAATGATTCATGAATGATTATCAGATTGAAAACAAACGAATTTCAGCAGTTGGGAACAAGAAGCATCTATTTTGACATGTGGTGAAATGGAGCTAAATTGCAATTCACGACAATTTTTTCCGCGTGCCTGAAACGCGATTACGGAAAAACTATAATGAATGGGAATGTCGTTTTAGGTTCGCTGGACAGCTTTGGATGTTAGCTTCAAAATTCTGGTTCTAGGACGTGCATTTCAAAAGTTGCTGAGGTTTTTGTGAAGGCAGATTTTTCAGAAACAAAGTCAAGATTTCAAAAATGACATATCGCGCTTTAAAGATTTAGCAACAAGGATAAGCTTAGACTAAGGAGCAATTAAGAAGCAAGATACTCAACGGGCAGGCACCAGAACAGGGCACCTCCGCTCTGATCTCTGCCCGTCAAAACACTTGTCCCTCTTCAGAAAATATCAGCACGAAGATGATTAGTGCTACAATTACCACAAACAATACAATGAGAAGAATTCAGGATGGACACAGGATTCTATAATGCAGTTCTGGATAAGTGGAATGGATGGAACAGTATTACTTTAAACTAAGAGATGACTATGGACAGTTCTAGACTAAATACTCACTCCTAGGCTTTAGAATGAAGCGGGCCTCGTCAAAGATTTGGTCAAGGGTTTGGCTTCACTTTCACCACCGGACAGGTCTCGGGCACTCTAGGTTCTGCTCTCAGCACTGCACTGCGGTCTAGGTGGCCTCTTGAACTGGATCTGACGGGTTCTGGATACAGCGCTGCTTTCTGGGTCTGGATCTTGGTTCTAGCATAGGGTTCTTAGCTAGAAGCAAAACAGCTCAGCCAGGCTGTTGAATGGTTTAGTTAGGCCCTGTGGAAGTTTAGGGGTTAGAATCAGGTTGCAAAAGATTCTAAAACCTGCTGCAAAGAGTTCAGTTTTGGGTTAGGCCTCTGCTTCAGGATTCTAGGGTTTGGCTCTAGATCTGGAGTCTGGAGTCTTCCTTCGGGGTACTGCGCCAAGAAATCATTTGAGTAGTGAAAAAATGTGTGTGTTATCTGTTCTCACAGTCCCTATTTATGTATTTCCAAAGTGGGTGGGGAGGCTGATTCTACAATGCCCAACCCTCTAAGGATCTCATAGGTTAGAGGATTTCCTATCCCATGATTTGAGACAAGATCAGTGTGTCAGAATGAGTCAGAGTGATGCTGTGTTTATGGTCCAAAAGAAATCCCTCCCTTTTGCTTTTACATAGAAAATGTATTTTCCCAAAAAACATATTTCCTAGATACACAAGTTGTTGAGAATACATAGTGACATGACAGATCGCTTAAGGTACATTTCTGTTCAAATCCCATGTTTCTACGAGCTTTGGTTCAGAAATGACAACCTTTTCGCGCTTTTGGAGGGTTTCGCAATATTCATTCTGCACCAAATTTGATACATGCATGCATATCCTCTCTGAGCATATTACTGTAAGATTTCATGTTTTTAGCATAAACACAGTATCTACAATATGAATACATTCCGGGGTTTAGTCTCAGAACATTGCACAGATTTCAACTTAGTCTTAAACTGTGAGTGAATTTTTCATTTTCACAATCTCAAAGTTTGACATTTTTGTCAGTTCAGTACACTTTGTTATAAGCATTTTTATGAAACACACATTTACTCCAATTTTAAATCCACATCTCAGTCTGGTCCGCACCCAGAGCTGGGTTGACTCAGAGGGTCACATGTCTTGTTTCTTGCCAGCAGTTTGTTGTCAGTTACACCCCAAATTAGCATTCCCTATTCAGTCCAAGGCATCTATTGTTCCCTTCTCCGGGGTGCAGACAAAATCTCCTCCCCTCTTGATTAGCATGCCAATGCAACATCCTCCTTCTGGTGGGAATGACAAGGTGTGAAGGGTTCTCAGGGGAAGCAGCCCTTTGGAGTTTTAACTGCATCAGGTTACTTTCTGATCAGTTGTAACATAGTTCCTTGTGAAAAAAAATAACATTTATAAACTTAAAATAAGCAACATATCTTTAAATCAAGACTTTTTCAACATGAAATCACTGTGTAGCACTCTATATGGCATTTTGATGGAATTCTCTTCTTTGGCATAGTTTGAGTTCAATTGTTCAACTTTACACAAAATGGTTTTAAAACGCCAGATTTCTGGTAGAGGTGAGCAACGGTATTAGACCCATTTTTGACAGCTGTCTTTCCATCAAGTATGTTTAAAATAGGATTTTGTTCTGCGAACATATGATTTTTTGCTGACATGGTATTTGTGTGGATTCTTGCAGTAAATGATGTGGAACACCTAACAAAGAGGTTGCATCTTTTAGGTGATTTGTGAGCCATGATTTTAGCACTTTTTGACAATCAAGAAAACGGATTTTCAAACAGCTCTGTGTTTCTTTTCCAGTCAGCATTGCTATTTCCAAGTTGTTTCAGGCTACTTTGTGGGGAGCCCAATGGTGGTTTTTTGGCAGTGGTCTCCTGTGCTACCACTGACATAGGCAAAAGTGGATGTTGGGCTATTTTTCAGGTTTTCACTGCGCAATTTTTGTTGATTTCTAGCGAGCAGCATGCTTTCTGGCGGCCATTATGATGTTTCTGCTGCCAGCAATGCACAGTGATGTTGCAGGGCTTGGATGAGTGGGTTGATACATCCCACAAGCCCCCCTCTTGCGATGGCCGTTGATCTTCCCTCAATGGAACTTCACAAGACTCGGATGTCAGCCTCATGTCTCCAGATTCCACAAATGGCAAAGTTCATCGTCTTTTCCTCCATCAGGGGTGGATCGATCAGTTCTCCTCGCCAGTCCTGATGGGAGTATTGAGTGATACCCAGACCCCTCGGACTTTTGTTCCCGGTCCAGGGGTCATCCTCCTTGGTCAGTCTCCATTGTTCATCTCTCTGCTTCTCTCTCTCCTAGGATGAAAAAGCAAAAACATATGTGTAGACATTTCCCCACCATTATTAATATAGTGGGGCGGACATATACATTTTATAAATCAGGAAACATTTGCATTATTGTATTTTATAGACTATATACAGAATATTTTAGGGTTGGAATTTTATCGATCTGGAGTGGCCCCCTCTGGGGTTTCAGAAGACTCCTCCAGTTGCTGCAGAGTGTGCCTAGGATGGCAACACTTTAGCTGATTAATGTGGACCCACTTATCTTCCTCTTCTGCCAAACTGCCTTTGGTGATGCTGATCTTGTAGGCGACTGGTGAGATCTTGTCTACAATTTCAAAAGGTCCCTTCCAGGTAGGCAGACATTTCCGCTGTTTGGCCTGGTTCCTTTGAAAATTGTATTGATAGACCCGGTCTCCTACATTGTATTCTTTCCTGGTAGTCTTTAAGTCATAGTGGATCTTCATGCTGTCGGCTGATCTTTCTAGATTTTGCTGAGCATAGGCAAAAGCATGTTGAAGGTGTTTTCTTAAATTTTCAACATACTCATGAGTTGTGGAGGCATTGATAAATGTCTTCTCTTGGGTCATGTAGAGCAGATGCTGGGGAAGCACCATCCTGTGTACAGTCATCAGCTCAAACAGTGACATTTTAGTTGCAGATGAAGGGGTAGATCTGATGGCCATTAGGACAAGAGGTAATTGGATATCCCAACTTGGCCCAGAATCTGCCACAAACTTTTTTAATATGCTCACAATGGTTTTGTTGTAACGTTCCACTGCACCACTAGAGGCTAGCCGGTAAGCATTATTTAGCTTCCTTTTAACCCCATGTATCTCCAACATCTTTGTCATTACTTCGCTGGTGAAATGGCTATCTCTGTCTGACTCAATCCTTTGGGGTAGTCCAAAACGCGAAAAGATGTGGTTGATCCTCAGGGCAGCTGCTGTTTATGCCTTGCAGTTTGGGGCCGGAAGACATTCCACCCATTTAGTAAATAAGCATGTCACAGTCAACATGTACTTATTTACCCTAGAGGAGCGAATCACGGGCCCGATGAAATCTGCTTGCAAATCTGACTATGGCAGTGTCATCCCCCTCTTTTGGAGAGGCGCACGGTGTGTGAGGGATGTTGGCTGAAATTGTGCACACACAAGACACCCCTTCAAGTATTGGTCGAGGTCCTGCCCCATGTGTGGCCAATATGCGACCTCTCTTAAGATTTCAAGTGTTGTATGAAACCCCCTATGACCGGCAGTGGCCCGATCATGGGCGTGATTTAACATCAGGCTTCGGAATGAGGTAGGAACCACCCACCCAGCTGGGGATTTCCTCACCAACGAACCGTCTTGGATTCGGAACATTTTTTGACATTTCATCAACACTCTGAGGTCCTCTTTCCCAATGTAATCAGTATCAGTCAGGGGAACGTTCTCAGGGTCTTCAATGTGTTGATAAAACTTACCAATTATTGGATCCCCTTTTTGAGCCGTAGTCAAATCAGCATCTGGGGTCTCCTTACTCGATTGTGCATTTGAAAGATCATTGTGAGCATTTGTCTGGGACCTAGTGATAGCAGTGACCTGGATTTCCCCCAACAGGGACTCGATCTCTATTAGATCCGCTTGGATGGCCCCGGTTTTGGCCAGCTGATCAGCTAAGTCATTTCCAGTTTTGTCTGGTCCCTCTACTTTGGAATGCCCCTTGATCTTTTTCCAGTAGATGGTCATCCCATTCGAGGTGACCAGATCATCAATATTTTGAATTAATTTCCCATGTTTCAAGGGCTTGTTATTAGCACATAGCATGCTTCTGGTTTTCCAATTAACCAGGTGCTCCACGAACCCGTTCCGTACATAATCCGAATCTGTGATTATGACCAATTTGTGGAGTTGATGTTGGACAGCAGTGAGGATGGCTTGATGCACAGCCATCAACTCTGCCACTTGACTACTTCGGGGACCAATCTTGTACCCAGCGCAGGGTTCTGGGGACTCATTCACCCATGCATTCCCTACGCCGGCCACAAGTTATTTTTCCCCGTTGTTGTCAACATGGTAAGAGCATCCATCCACATAGACAGTGGGCATTCCCTCACACTTGTCTTCTTCAAAGACTTTGTGGGGGGAATTGAGGTTTGCCTCCATGTTGTCCTTGATTTTTAAACTTTCGTCCTCGAGACAGTTTTCTCTGGCACAATCATGCAAGTCAGCCAGACCTTGCGCGAGGGGACTCTTCTTGTTTTGGCCATATCTGACCTCCACAGGAAAGCCTTGCATTGACAGAATCCAGGAAGTAATTTGGGAATTACTCACATTTTCAGGCCGGATTCTGTCACTTTGGAGATATTTCAGAGGCTGGTGTGGAGTCTCCACTATGATGTGTTCCCCCTGGATACACGGGCCGTAATTCTTCAATGCCCACATCGTTGCCAGGAGGGCCTTCTCACAATCATTGAATTTTTCCTCCACAGAGGATAAAGTTTTACTCACATAGGAGATTACTTTATTGACCTTGTCATGTTTTTGGTATAATACTGCAGTCAAACATGTATTAGAGAACCCTGTCTCCAAGAAGAACTCCTTGTTTCTGATAGGGTAAGCTAGGCAAGGGGCTTGTGAGAGGCTTCTTTTGAGTTGTCTTACTGCCTCAGATTGTTCGAGACCCCATTCCCACTTGACCTCCCCCTTCAAAAGATGAATCAGGGGTCTGGTGATCTCTGCGTAGCCCTCAATTAAATTTCTGCTGTAATTAGTCAGTCCAAGGAGGCTCCTTAGTTCCTGCAGAGTTGTGGGGTCCTTCGGTTTCTGGAGTGCTTCCTGGGGACAGAGACCCTGAGGAGTAATCTCATGCCCCAAGAAATTAACACGGGTTCTACACCACTGTGCTTTCTGAAAGTAAAGTTGTGCTCCATCGGCCCTCAATTGTGTCAGAACATAACAGATCTCCGCTATGTGTTCCTCCACAGTTGAGCTTTTGATGAGGACATCATCTACATAAGCCAGGTTACCCCTTTCACCCAGGTCGGGCATGGCCTTATGTAGGAAAATGTTGAACTCATTGCCGGAGCTGAGGTATCCAAAGGGAGTCTGGGTCCATGTGTACTGCTGTTCCCCAAAGGTAAAAGCCAGCTTGTATTGGTCCTCTCTACTGACAGGTACAGTCCAATATCCATTGGTCAGGTCTATTGCAGTGAATACCTGTGACCCCTGGAACTGGTCCAGCCCTTGGTCAATATAGGTAAGAGGCCATCGGGAAGTATGGACCCATTTGTTGAGCTCCCTAAGGTCGGCGCAGAGTCTCCACTGGCCGTTTGGCTTCAATATCCCCAGCACCGGATTAGTGAAGGTGCTGTGGACTGGACGGATTATCCCACGGGACTCAAGGTTCTTAATTATTTCAGTAAGGGACTCCATTGATGCGAGAGGCAAGCGATATTGCATCACAAACACTGGAGTCATGCCAGAGTCCATGGGAATTGTTGTTGTGTGGATATCGGTGCGACCACAGTCATATGAGTCCACCGCAAAGAGATCTTGAAAATCCAAGAAAACTTGTTTCAACTTTTGCTTTTGCTCCAGAGTCACACAGGCATCAGCTAGGTTGACTCTTTCTTCAACCATCTGCCTGAAGCCTGGAAAGATTTCTGGTTTTGCTATCTCAGCGGCCTCCTCCAGCTGGGTGGAGAAGTCCCTGGTCAGAGTGCTGATTTGGACTGGTGTTTTCAGGTGGGAAAGGCAGCCCTCATGGACCTGGAAAATCACCTCATCCCTTCCGAAGTCACAAGTCACATCTTCCTTGCCATAAGGGCAGGAAGTGTACACCAGGAAGTTCCCCCCCACGCCGGGTCAAGATCCTGTCTGGTGTTGTGTTGTCATCACTGTCACTGTCAAAACAGCCCTTGGGAATTTGTCCTAACAGTTCATTACCTAGATCAATGGAAAAATGGCGGTCATCAACCGTCATTCCAATAATGGTGCCTGCGGCTAGAGTGATGCTCTTTAAGTCGCTGTTATCCACCTCTATTGGAAAGGTGTCATGTTCTATATTGACTAATGGTGTTGGGTTTACCCCCAACCCTTGCTGTTGGGGAAAAGCATTGAGATGAATATAGGCATCAGGTTTTTCAATTGCTGTCCTCTTTTAACTCTCACTTCCAGGGAGAATTGTCGGGTCCTTTCTGGGATGGTGACTTCCTCTCCAATCTGAATTTCAACTGCATAAGGTAGCAATTGAGCTGACCTAAATGCTTTCTCTGGATCATCAAAGCCCATGGGATTATCCGCTAATCGGGACCAAGCTTTGAAGTTTATTAGGTCCAAACTAATGGCAAAGCGATTGAGAATATCACTGCCTAAGTAAAAGGTGGCAGTGGCGTCTCGCACAACCCAAACATTATGGACTATGATCTTGTTGCCTATGAAGATTTTGAGCATACACCTGCTTGGCAGGAGATGTTTGGAATTGGTTGTTTCCAGGTCCATTTCCCATTTGTCTATAAGTCTAAAGGTGGGAATGGCTGGATCTTTTGGGAGTTGGAGGAACATGGCTTTGCTGTTGAAGCTCTTACCGTTGTTCACACACACTCGGGCGAGAAGAGAGTCCTTTCCTTCATTTAACTGAACAGGGATGAACAACTGCTCTCCAATTTGCTGAATATCGGCCAGGCTCTGAGCTGATCTCACATCTTTCTGGACTATTGGAGTGGGAATGTCTGATTGTGGATTGGTAAATAATTTCAGAGTGTTTCCTTCCAGTGTGGAATACCACCTTAAATTGGAAGCAAGGTTGATTTTCAGAAATAGAGAAGACCCCCCCATCACCAGTCTGTTGTCCTACTGCTATTACTGTCACGTCTGGAATTTGGTTGGTCTGGAAGCGAAATTCTACTTGGTCAGGTTTTTGTTCAACCATGTGGCATGTGCCATTTAAACTAACATGGTTGACACTCTGTTTCGATTTTATGGGTCGGCTAGTCTGGGTCCAGAGGACCTTGTTTACACAGTCTATAAGGGGTGACAACCTTCTCAGGAGGTCATTCCCCAGTAAACAAGGGGTGCCCTCTGGAGTCACTACTATAACCGGGTGTTTCACCTTGTGTCGCCCAATTTTAATGTCCAAATCTGCAGTCCCCTCGATGGGAATTTCCTTCCCGTCAAAGTTCTGAAGTTGTCCAGGAAGGGAGGTGAGAGGAATTTGGTAATTCTCCCCCCTTCCTGAGTTTAGTTCATCAAAGGCTTTTTGGACAGAAGGGTAGCTTGGGATCCAGTGTCCACCAGTGCAAAAATTGTACCCTGCCCCTGTACTTGAACCGGGGCATATTATCTTTCCTACTTCTCCGCAAGTGGGCACAGATAATGCACATTTTTGGATAACTGGTGGGCTAATTTTCTGGTTTTGGACATTGAGAGAGAAGAGATTTGGGCAGAATTCGGTGGGGAGTCTTGGGAATCTGAAAGAAAAAGTTGGCAAATGGAGATAGGAGCAGTTTTGAGTTCCCCTGGTTCCAGTTCTGGGCCACCCCCCCCTTTTTGGAGGCAGTCACCAGAATGGGTTTGAACCAGGGGATTTTGATGTTGTTGGTTCTGGAATGGGATGATGGGCTGCGCTAGCTCAGTCCCCACATCTACCCAGTCTGAATTTGAATCCCTTGGGACCCATTCTTCTTTGGGAGGAGGTCCCCCATCACTGAAGGAGAAGATCCTTTTCCCAAGATCCTCTGAGGATCCCTCTCCTTCAAATTGGAAGATCTGTACCTCCTCCTCAAAATGGGTCTGTTTGGGTCCTTTGTTTCTCCTGCCCCCCCTCTGCTCCTTGGGTGGCAGGCTTTCAGGGGCAGGAGATTTTGTTTCTGGTTCCTGGGTTTCCAGGGGCTGTTTACAAGTGGGGAAGGAAGCTGCCACCAAGGCATTACACCCCCCTTCCCCTTGTGCCTCCTCCCTGGGAACCAGTGAGTTATCAGGGTGCTGCCCCTGTCATTGGTCTGGAGCACCAGGTCCAGAGTTTGGGGCATTCTGTGCCGGCATGCTCATCTGAGGGTTCTGCTGAGCCCTCAGCATGCGACCCAGATCGTGTGCCATATTTTGGACCTGGCACTCAAGCTGTGAAACCTGCTCAGGCTGATACATGGTTCTGTTTTCTCCCCTGGGCTGATCCCAGGAAGAGTAGCTATCCCTTCTCTGGTAGTACCCCGGGTTGGGAAGATTTGGGTACCCCTCCACCCTTGGCCTCCCCTCTCCTGGATTAGGTAGTCAGGGCTCACGAAAGTGGGGAAAGAAGGATGGATGATTTTGGGGTTGGAAGTTCTGTGGGTACCTGGGGAAAAAGTTCTGCCCAGGAGTTGGGGAGTTTCTGCCCTCCTGGGGGAAGTTAGGAGGGAAGTTCCCAGGGTTAGGTGCTTGGTTCGATCCCCCCCCTTGGGCTGGAGAAGTCCACACATAACCCAGGATGGGTCGGTTTCCCTTGTAGCGGGGACTTACATAGTCAGAGGAGTGAGGGATCCCATTTGTGGGACTGCCTCCTTGACTCCCTGTCTGTGACTGGCCCGAGGGCCTTCTGGGATTAGAATTATTCTGTGCAGGTAGGTTTTTAGGCCCCCCCCATCTCCAAATCTAAAATGGGTGAAAACTTTATCTTTGCCACCTTAGCAGTGGCATGGGCCGGGTCCGTTTGGGGCTTTTCTGAGCATTATTTTTATTTTCTATAGGCTTCTGCACCTCATAGATTCGGGTGGCCTGTTCAGTGACCCAGTCTAGTGACCTTTTCTCATGAAAATCTCTCACTAGCTGGGTCATGATGTATTTGGGTAAGGCATGGAAAAACGTATTTACAAATTCTTTCCTGTCCGTGCGCACCCTTTTGGTAGTCTGCGCAAAGGCACGCTTCAACTCCTGCACAAATTCTTGTGGGGCCTGATCCTCCCCACATTGCAAATTGTAGGCTGCCTTGAGAGCTTCTTGGGGATTTCTATGAACAGAAAAGAGCTTTAAGATGGCCGCCCTGTATGTGGACCATCTTGAATGATTTTGGTCCTCCAGCCCCGCAAAGAAACTGGAGTATTCTGGGGAGAATGTCCATTTGACGTGCTGAATGCAGCTACTGCTGTCTTTCAAATGGAAAGTCTCCATCATTTGCTCAAAGAGCTCTAAGTGTTTCCACACAGAATACTTGGCACTTTTGTGATAAGGTGTGATGACACTCCTTATGGCCTTAATCTGTTTTAAGGGGTCCTTAAGCAAGGCCCTTTTGCCTTATTGGCCTTCTTGGTTCGGGTAACCCTGGTCCATTCATCCTCAGACTCAGAGGCACTTCCCCCAGAGGTGCCCGTCGGATCTTCCAGGTTTTCCCAGATTCTGTGAGCCTGGGAATGGCTGGCAGAATGTGGGGACCTAGTCTCCTGTGTCCTGGGACGCTCAGAGGAGTCTTCTGATTCCTCCTTGCTCCCAGGATTGGATGGGTACCCCCCCACTGACCTAACTGCTCCCATGATGCAATAGATTGTGTATCATCATTTCTAGAAGACAGGAATTCAAAAATCAATTGGGCAGGTCATTCCACCTCACCCAAACCTGTAGATTGTGGCGTCCCTCAGGGATCCAGCTTCTCTCCCTTGCTCTTCAATTTATACATCCGTTGCCTCTGTACATTCCTTAGACAACGAGAAGTTATCGGTTATCTACAACACCATTGAAAACTGGATGATAACACACTGGATGTGTCTTAATAGCTCCAAAACAGAACTTATGACCTTTGGAAGCGCTAAAGCCTTAAACAATCTTGGCTCGGACTATTCCACCTTCACTATAAAAGACTCCACCATTAAGGTATCAAATAAAGTCAAAACCTTAGGTATTTATTTACAATCTTCCCTAGGTGCAGAAGCCCAAACCGCTTATTTAAAGCGAAATTGTCAATATTACCAAAGGCTTCTCTGCCAGATCAGACCCTTTCTAAACATCAAGAATAGTGCCACGATAGGGAGAGCTACCATTCTGTCTCGCTTGGATTATGGGAACGCGTTAATGCTTGGCGCCAGCAACAACTGCCTGAAACAATGCCAGATTATCCAGAATAATGCTGTCAGGTCCATCACCAACAAATCTAAGCGTGAACACATCACCAAGGACAGAAATGATCTCGATTGGTTGGCAGTGAAGGAACGGGGGTTCCCCACTAAATTGCACTGTACTTGGGTGCCCATACCCAGTTGCCCGCCCATCCATTCCTGGGAGGTACTGGCCTATGAGCCCCATACTTCTGACTGGATAGTGATCTGTCATCCCTGTGGCCCTGGGCTCATGTGCGCCAGGGGACATGGGGGTGGCAGAGTCCAGGGACTGGGAGAGATGGAGGTCTCTGGTACTAGGGCTCCTGAGGTTATGCTCAGGTGTTTCCCTTTCCCAGCGTACCTCATCTCTATTAGCCCCTGCTCCGTGTTGCCATGCAAGAGCCTGAGCTTTCTGTTCCTCAATCAAGGTCTTACTAAACACTAACAGTCTCTCTTGCATGGCTACTTGCCGCTGGAGCCTATCATTGTGCTGACAGAGAGCCTCATTTTCTCTCTGCGCTTCCTGGTTAGTCCTGGAGTACTGGGCCAGTCTTTGCTGCAGGAGGGTTACCTTGTGAGTCCCGTCCCTATTGGCCTGTGGCCTGCTCCTTTCTTGCCAGAGCATCGTCCACCCTTCCGGTGTGCTCTAACAAGTTTTGATGCTCTTTTTGGAGGTCACCCAGTCCCTGGAGGGCCCAGTGATTTTCTATCAGCTTCCCTTTTAAGTGACAGACTTCCTGGCCTAAGGTATCCCTTTCCTGAGCAAGAGCCTTCCTCTGTGCCACCAGGTTGTCCCTCTGCCTTTGAAGGGCTCCTGCTTTCTGGCGCTCTTCCTCAAATTCTGCCTGGGTGTCCAGGTCTTTCAGAAATAATTTGTTTCACTCTGCCTTCTCTCTATCCAGGTGGCTTTGGAGGGTGACTACCTGCTCTGCGCATGCCCTATTGAAATCCAGTTGTTGCTCCAGCTTTTTCTGGCTCTGCAGTAGGGAGTCCAAACCTTCTTGATACTCCTTCTGCAAGGCCAGAATTCTGGTATCCTGGTCTGCCTTTTCCTGTTGCAGTATACCCATGCCCTCTTTTATTTTAATTAGATACTGCCTATTTTCGTTTTCTGACTCCTGGCTCCTCTGCAGCCTGTGCTCAGAAGAGTCCAGATCAGATTAGGCCTTCTCTAATGTCATCAGTTGCCTACTTGCCAGATCTTGGCCTTCAGCACATTTGTCCTGTATGGCTCCCATATATAAATATAAATATGCCGCTACCCTGGCAATCTTGTTCTCATCCTTGGCCTTAGAGGCCATATACAGTTCACTCAGGGCCACATGTAAGGGACCCTAATCTCTACAGATATCTAACCCAGTTGCAGTGACCTGTTGTGTGATCGCCTGCAACCATGCATTCTGGTCCTGCTCAGTCCACTCACCTCTGACAAATAGCTTATGTAAAAGGTGCTCTCTAGCTATCTTCATGTCTACCAATGTCGCCATTCTGGAAATTGATTTCATTCCTGACTTATAGAAGTTTATTATTTTATTTTGCAAAACAGACCGTTTCCTGAGAGTGTTCGTTTTTGAGGGGTGCTTTTACAGAGTAACACAGCGTGGTAGCCCAACAGGATTTATGTATCCTATCAGTTACCACACTGTATGAAGCTGCACAAGTGGTAGTTCTACTCCAGAAATCCCAGACGAGCCCCCAATCTGTAAGTGACTTCAATCCAGCACTCCAACTAAGTCAATGCCTAGTCTGGGATGCCCAATGGAAGCCCTTATTTATATATTTTTATGTCAAGGTTCTTTAAATCTGGATGATGAGCCCTTATATAACGCCCCTCTCTTTGAATCTCCCCGACCTCACTGAGCCACGAAGTAGGTTTGTTTTGCAAATTAAAAGGTTTATTTGAAGAATTGAACAATATATATATATATATATATATATATATATATATATATATATATATATATCACTTTTATGAATAACATAATATCTGAATAGCACACTTATGAATATGAACAGTAATCAGTAATGGGTAATATCCTAATATCAACAATCTCTTTAATCAGTTAGGAGTAGGAATAGGAGCATAAGGTAGCAGAGAATACTTTTATGGTTCAAGGAAATGCAAGATGGGAAAGAATGCAACACAGAAATAAACTAGATATGGTTTCAATCAAAAGACAATATGATCACTTTTTCCCCTGTTACTACTCAATCCCCCAATTATGCAATATGAAGAGGTGGCAATGAGGGCAAACAGGTTTCAGGAATATTAATCAACAATGCAGTTCAATTCCAGTTCCCCCAGCAAGCTTAGAGAAAACAGGTATGATTTTAAAACAGGAAAAATGCTTTTGAATGTGATTGCAATGGATGGAAAAATATGCTAAAATGATTTTAATTCACTAAAGGAGATTCAGGATTAGTGAGAATTACTTTGTATTGGTACAGGTCAACACTAGCAATGATTCTTGAATGATTATCAGATTGAAAATGAATTTCAACAGTTGGGAACAAGAAGCAGCTATTTTGACATGTGGTGAAATGGAGCTAAATTGCAATTCGCGTCAATTTTTCTGCGTGCGTGAAACACAATTACGGAAATACTATCATGAATTGGAAAGTCCTTTTAGGTTCATTGGAAAGCTTTGGATCTTAGCTTCAAAATGACAAATTTCGGTTCTAGGACGTGCAGTTCAAATGTTACGGAGGTTTTTGTGAAGGTAGATTTTTCAGAAATAAAGTCAAGATTTCAAAAATGACAGATCGCGCTTTAAAGATTTAGCAACAAGGATAGACTTAGACTAAGGAGCTATGAAGAAGCAAGACACTCAACGGGCAGCCACCAGAACAGGGCGCCTCCGCTCCGATCTCTGTCCGTCAAAACACTTGTCCCTCTTCAGAAAATATCAGCGCGAAGATGATTAGTGCTACAATTATCACAAACAATATCATGAGAAGAATTCAGGATTTACACAGGATTCTATAATGCAGTTCTGGATAAGTGGAATGGATGGAATAGTATTACTTTAAACTAAGAGATGACTATGGACAGTTCTAGACTAAATACTCACTCATAGGCTTTAGAATGGAGCGGGCCTCGTCAAAGATCTGGTCAAGTGTTTGGCTTCACTCTTGTCACCGACAGGTCTCAGGCACTCCGGGTTCTGCCCTCAGCACTGCACTGCGGTCTGGGTGGCCTCTTGAACTGGATCTGATGGGTTCTGGATACAGCGCTGCTTTCTGGGTCTGGATCTTTGTTCTAGCATAGGGTTCTTAGCTAGAACCAAAACAGCTCAGCCAGGCTGTTGAATGGTTTAGTTAGGCCCCGTGGAAGTTTAGGGGTTAGAATCAGGTTGCAAAAGATTCTGAAGCCTGCTGCAGAGAGTTCAGTTTTAGGTTAGGCCTCTGCTTCAGGGTTCTAGAGTGAGGTTCTAGAGTTTGGTTCTAGATCTGGAGTCTGGATTCTTCCTTCAGGGTGCTGCACCAAGAAATCAGTTGAGTAATGGAAAAATGTGTCTGTTATCTGTCCTCACAGTCCCTATTTATGTATTTCCAAAGTGGGTGGGGAGGCTGATTCTACAATGCCCAACCCTCTAAGGATCTGATAGGTTAGAGGATTTCCTATCCCCTGATTTGAGACAGGATCAGTGTGTCAGAATGAGTGAGAGTGATGCTGTGTTTATGGTCCAAAAGAAATCCCTCCCTTTTGCTTTTACATAGAAAATCTATTTTTCCCAAAAAACATATTTCCCAGATACACAAGTTGTTGAGAATACATAATTACATGACAGATCTCTTAAGGTACATTTCTGTTCAAATCCCATGTTTCTACGAGCTTGGGTTCAGAAATGACAACATTTTCGCGCTTTTGGAGGGTTTTTCAATATTCATTCTGCACCAAATTTGATACATGCATGCATATCCTCTCTGAGCATATTACTGTAATATTTCATGTTTCTAGCATAAACACAGTATCTACAGTATGAATAAATTCCGGGGTTTAGTCTCAGATCATCGCACAGATTTCAGCTTAGTCTTAAACTGTGAGTGAATTTTTCATTTTCACAATCTCAAAGTTTCAAATTTTTGTCAGATTAGTACACTTTGTTATAAGCATTTTTATAAAACACACATTTACTCCAATGTTAAATCCACATCTCAGTCTGGTCCGCCCCCAGAGCTGGGCTGACTCAGAGGGTCACATGTCTTGTTTCCTGACAGCAGTTTGTTGTCAGTTACACCCCAAATTAGCATTCCCTATTCAGTCCAAGGCATCTATTGGTCCTTTCTCTGGGCTGCAGACAAAATCTCCTCCCCTCCTGATTAGCATGCCAATGCAACATCCTCCTTCTGGTGGGAATTACAAGGTGTGAAGGGTTCTCAGGGGAAGCAGCCCTTTGGAGTTTTAACTGCATCAGGTTACTTTCTGATCAGTTGTAACATAGTTCCTTGTGAAAAAAATAACATTTATAAACTTAAAATAAGCAACATATCTTTAAATCAAGTCTTTTGCAACATGAAATCACTGTGTAGCACTCTATATGGCATTTTGATGGAATTCTCTTCTTTGGCATAGTTTGAGTTGAATTGTTCAACTTTACACAAAATGGTTTTAAAACGCTGGCTTTCTGGTAGAGGCGAGTAACGGTATTACACCTATTTTTGACAGCTGTCTTTCCATCAAGTATGTTTAAAATAGGATTTTGTTCTGCGAACATATGATTTTTTGCTGACATGGTATTTGTGTGGATTCTTGCAGTAAATGATGTGGAACACCTAACAAAGAGGTTGCATCTTTTAGGTGATTTGTGACCTATGATTTTAGAAATTTTTGACAATCAAGAAAATGGATTTTCAAACAGCTCTGTGTTTCTTTTCCAATCAGCATTGCTATTTCCAAGTGGTTTCAGGCTACTGTGTGGGTAGCCCAATGGTGGTTCTTTGGCAGTGGTCTCCTGTGTTACCACTGACATAGGCAAAAGTGGATGGTGGCCTATTTTTCAGGTTTTCACTGCGCAATTTCTGGTGATTTCTAGCGAGCAGCATGCTTTCCGGCGGCCATTATGATGTTTCTGCTGCCAGCAATGCACAGTGATGTTGCAGGGCTTGGATGAGTGGGTTGATACATCCCACAAGAAGAAAGATCATCTATCAGCCAGCACCTTGAATGTAGCTGGGTAAACCTTCACGTATTTATAGCCAAGTTCCCTCAGTCTCCGTCTCACTGCATCATGTGATTTTCATTGCCATTTTACCTCCTGAGTGTTTTCCGGGAAAACCATAATCTTGTCACCGCCCACCCTATAGTCTGAATATTGTCTTGCATTCTGGAGGATAGCATCTTTGTCATGAAAGTTTAATCACTTTTCCACAATGCTGTGGGAACATCCCTACAGGTGGTATTCTTCCCAGCATCCTGTTTGTCCTTTCAATTGGGAACCACATTGAGAGGCCTTTGATTTTCAGTGTGTACACAAGAGCTTTTCAGAGAAAGCTCCATACAAGGGCATTCCTCCCCTTCAGCAACTCCAAGGATCCTACCATTGCTCTGTCTGGAGTGGCCCTTCACATCCTCAACCCTTTCCTCCAACTATCTAGTAGCTGCAGTGAGAGTATTGAGCCAAGTTTGCAGCACTGTCACAGTGTACTCCATGTCTCCAACTCTCATTTCAAACTCGGTCACTCATTCCCCCATCTTCTTCAGGTCCATCCTGACCATAAATAGGCTCAGCCAGCACTGTTTGAACTTTATTCTCCAGGGATGACCTAGAGTGCTGAATTGCCTCCAACAACCTTCCCATTGTTATGACGTCCTCCGGGGATGCTGAGTCTACGCTCGCCTCCACCGGTTGTGCTTCGGTTTACAGTGCCTGCCCCTGCCACCTAGGCACTGCCCCAGCTTCTGTTGTTGGCATTTGACCATCTTGCAGCCTGTGAACCAACGAGGCTCAGTGCCCCCCCGCTGTCCGTGCCACAACAAGTCCTCACCTACCCCTCCTCCTCAACAGTGTCACTAGGTGCATGCTGTGGAGTAAGCAGGACCCAGGTCCACAACTCACCCCCACTGGGGGATCCAGACCTCATCCCCAAACCCACTCTAAAGGCCGCAATTGGAGCCAGGCACCACCACACCTCCCCCTCAACAGGCACACTCACTTCCAACAGTCCGATCTGCAGTGCAGCACAGCTAGCACAGGCCGTTCCCATCCCACCACCAGCTTATATGGAACGGCAGTGTAGTTAAACTCAGGCACCAGCTCCAATATCGCAAAATGGTGGCCACGAGGACCTCTCCCACAGGGCCTCTGCCGCAATTAACAACGACTCCAGAGCAAAGGCTCACTTCCACCTTGCGCACCATAGGGACCTCAGGCAGCTTCCCCTCTTCAATATGCCCTCCAGCTTCCATAGAATCTGGATATTAGGAGGATATCAGCAAATATGAGATATGGTTTAAACTGAATGAAGGAACGGAGATGATGCATTGGGAACAATATTCGGAGTTGCCTAAATTGACTTGAGACCTCAGCGTCAGTACAGTTTCCCCAAATAAATTTGGTTTGGGCAAGGCATTCACTTTGTTATGAATGCCACAGAATCATCCTGAAAATGCCTTTCTGTTCCCTGAATCTTTTTAATGTTTCATACATCAGTAACTTATGACACAGAATTTGTAATGTAAACCAATCTTCACTGCTATTACGTCTACCTCTCCTGCTGTCGTTCTCTCGCCCGCCCCTTTTCTCCTCTCTCTTTGCATTCTTCTCTCCCTGGCCATGTCTCACTGCTCGCCTTTCTCACAGCCCCGCTGAGAGAGTCTGCCGGATTATGCCTCTTTGCTCTCCTTTACACCTGTTCTTCTTTCTACACACTCTTGTTCCCTTATTCCTGTCCCCACACGCTGCTGCTTCAATGCGTTTATGTCCCCTGGATCATCTCTTTCTGTGCTCATGTTTGCATACTCCTCTCTCACACCAATCCCACACACCTGCCTCTCTACCCCCTCTCCCTTTTTCACATCTATAGCTTAAAAGTTCACAACGATATTGATGAAGAATTCCAACAACCAATAGTGAGTTTTGCCATAGTAAACCATGTGAGTTCACATGATATTCACCAAGCAAATGAAAGTAAATCATATCCATATAGGCATGTCATAGTGTTCTGTTCTGAACACATACCTGATTCCCAGAGGGCGTTTCTTGGATGTAAGGATCTTCTCCTTTGTCATTTCTAACCTGGTACAGGTAAGTGACAGGGGAGTGAACCAAACTGACAGAGGTGCATTACCTTTCCTGCCTTCCTTCAAGTGCCCCATATAAAAGCACTCATGCAGAGCATGAGCATTTCTGTGGAGATTGGCACTTACACCCTTAACATAGGATTGCAGATGAGAAACAAGCATTTCAAGTAACGGGGTGTAAGGGCTCTCATTTGAAAAAGGAATGAAGCATCAGTGTCGGAGGGTCTGCTAAAGTCAGAAGACCCTCATCCCTCTTTCCAAATGACTTTTGGGAGCCAATGCATATGTAAAGGTTGGGCACCCACCAAACACTTACATAGGAAGCGAGGCATGGCTGGAACAGCACTGGCACGAACAGCCTTCTCCTCATATAAAACTCAGATCCCATGTGCAAACAAGAGGATCTACCGGATCTTGACTCACTAGTCAATGTGCAAATCATACCGGGACACATTGACCTTTGTGTCAGTTGGACCCAATATTTGGACTTTGTGGCCATTGGTAACCCCTGGAAGATGAGGACATTTGGATAGTCATGGTGTTTAGTAGATGCCAGGAAGTGGATGTCAGTTACGTTTTATGAAGCTTGGGAGGAACGTGAGGTCCGTCCACGCACATCCAGCAAGCACATTAACTATTACACCCTAAATTGCTTATGTGCTTCGTTCTGTAAAGACAGATTGGGGGAACCCTCGACACACAGATAAAACAAAAACAAGCATTGGCAATGCCAACAGTTACGGCTTTTGTGTAGGCATGGAAAAGGAACTTGCCAGGCGCTCCCGTACTAGCATTTACTGGCCATTGATGGTAGCAGGTGCAACATGGAGCAAGTGCCTGGACAATTAATAGCTCTGGCTGGCAAATGCAGAACACCTATACACAATCCAAAACTGTTGGCTTTGCCAATGCTTGTTATTAAAAGCACTTAATTGAAGGACACGCATAGGGTTTATAGATTGAGTGGCTATGGCAGACCTGGATTCGATATTTGTATAATTGTAATTGTTTTTTTAGAACACGCTTAATACCAGCGAGTGGTTTCAAAGCCAGGCTCAGGATTCCAACCTGTGTTGTGCTGCGTTGCCCCAGAGAGATCCTTCCTCGCCAAGAAAGTTAGCCTTGGCTGGGATTTGAGACTGCGACCTGCATATCAAACACAGATCACAGCAACAAGCATTTAATCCATTGAGCCATCTGTTCACAGCTCAAATTAAGTCATTAGCTCTTAGAAGACTGATTTGAAAAAACACTGGCAGACATTTTGAGTGCAGCGTTTGATGGTAAGACTTGAATAAAGTGAGCTCAAAGAGTTCCCAAGAAGAGGTGTTTTGGTCAGGGACGGACAGGATCTGGGTGGGAATGGCCGTAGGGATTAGCATGGCCATGGGCAGGTGGGCAAATAACCAAACAACACCTTCAAACTTGGTTTCGCTCCTCATATGCCATTACCCCTATATGTACTGAAATGCAATAGTTTGGGCTATTAGGTGGCTGTGCCACCTAATAGCCCAAACTAAAAAAACAGCCAGCACTCACTAAAGAGAATAATGCAGAATCAATACATGACTAAGTAACAACAACTTTTTTTTAAAAACTGTTTTTTATTAGTGCCTTTGGTTAACAATAACACTATAACACATACAAAGAAAAACTGTCATAAAATTCTTAAGCTTCATAAAAAGTCATAAACGGAAAAACAAAACACATTCACAATTTCTTACAATGGTCAATGAAATAAAATACATTACATTTCTTTCTCCCTTAAAAGACAAATTGCTATGTCACTTTAAACTGTTGCCAGAAAACCAGTAATAAACGATCCCCAGCTCACGGTTCCAAAGATAATCTATTAGATACCTGTCTACATACAAAAAGGCCGCCCCTATGATTACTAGAGATTCTGCACCAAAAACCGTGCTCCAATATTGATCCGAGGAGCTGGGGGTAAATTGGCTATAGGCCTTTATGTAGACAGGGTTGAGCTTGTCACATTGTGTTAAAATGCTTAGCCCATTATCCACAGCGGCGTGCAGCCCATCGCAGTTGAAGTGGGAGAATGGAAGACCAGGCTCCCGCCCTTCCCCTCTCGCGCTTGGCATGGGGGATCACGGCCTAGACACCCGCCACGAGAGGAGTTTGCCTATCTACCAGACGACCAAATACTCTGGTACAGGAACATACGGATGTGCCCATCTACCTGCCCAGCAGCCCGCCCTGTCCATGTCGACATCTGCGGCACGGACCAACTCGACTAAACCTACACGTCGTTAGAGATGCCATGACGACCTAGCCAACGGTCAGCACACCTGTGCAGATATACACACCGGACACTCCCGCACCAATCTACACGAAGAATATACTCAGTGCTATGACGTAGGCGACAGACATACTCACGGACGTACATCTTTATTATTTTCCACATAGGCTCTCAAAATGCAGAAACGCAAGACGCATCATGAACTTATATAAAAAGGCTTGCTCACGCTTCTTCTAAGAGCCATGTACCATAATGAAGAATATAACGGGGACACGATACTGAGGATAAAGCAATATGATACCGTAACCTAAAGCGCCCTGCATCAAACGGTTCCACCTATGCACCAGGCCCAAGTAGGCCGCAGGCAAAAGCTTCCATGAACATTGAGTGAGCAAGAACTGGGTTGCTGACCCTGTAAAATGAGCCCAGCGAAAGCACACCGCCAAGGGCACGATGTTGCAATCTCGCACGCTGCAAGCCAACGCCAAGGTCGCACCTGCAAGATAAACCAGGCACACAGTAGCAAAAACAATATTAATTGTGTTAAATTTTGCCTCAAACACGGTCCCACCTCACGTGACAAAGCCAAACCTGACAAGATGCCAAGCCCAGGAGGAAGGAGACGCCTGAATCCCACGTTTCAAGACACAGGCAGATACAATTAAAAGACTCATTGGACATCTGCAGCAGTGGGAGTAGTCGACCTCCCAACATATAAATAAATCCTCACATTGTTTACACCTACCCATAGTAAAAACATTGTTGCAAATGACAGGTGCACCGCGAGCTGGGAACAGCGATAGTCCCAGACTGGGAGGCTCGCGAGCGGACCAATCAGAACATGGGGCTCCTATCACTGACGCCATTAACATTGACCAATCCTCAGAGGTCTTCATGTAACAATTTTCATGTATCAAATTGAAGGGACAGCCCAGGTATACCACCTGACTAACCCTCAACCACTAATACCGTTCTCTATATGTGCGCTATACTAACCCTACCACTCGAGTAACCAATCCAGAGTGAAGATAGGTTTTTTGCTAAACTTTCCAAGTGACGCAAGTAGCGCGTCATACTAAGGTAAAAAGGACTTGCGAGCCCCACGATTGTGTGTGTGTCAGGACGGACGCGTACGCTCCTTGACCCATCCCTGCCGTTTTGTCTAATAAACAGCAGAGTCACCTTGCTTCTTGCGTGTGTCTCATACTCTATCTCTTTTGGGATATACGGGAGGAGTTGGGGCCTCCCTGCCCGGAGGTCTGCGGACGGCCCAGCCGACCCCGGCAGAATTTCCCCCCGACAAGTTGGAGGCACTGCTGAGATCTGTTTAAGATCTGCTTTTTATTTTTACTTTTTTCCCGGTACTACCGTTGTGAGGAGGCCCGGCGGCGCGGCCCCCTCTGCCGTTGCCCCCTTCTGAGGACTACAGGACCATCGCGGAACTGCGAGAAGACCGGACAGCGCAATCCGGATATTGGCCTTCGGGAGCCGGTTGAGAAGTATCCCGCCCGCGGTTGGCGAGTGTTCAGACGTTGTCCAGACGAGGGGAGGTGGCGAGCCGCTTGGAGGGGTGCACGCAGTCGAGCGGCCCCGCATCAGGAGAACTTGGTGAGCATGCCACGCACAACAAGCAATGTGAAATTGTGAGGGAGGGGGGAGGAATTAAATACGGGAGTTGGGAGGTGTTGCACAGGTGTGCGGCAAAGGTTTTGATAATTTAGTGTAGGCAATGAAATGAATGGTAGCCGAACGAGTGTGAGAGCAGTGAGCTACGTTACGCGAGAGAGGGGGGCGGAGCACGAAAACATCACGTGCGGCCGCTCGTAGACACTGATTGGCCTAGGTCGCGACAACGTGTAAGGGTGTGTGTGTGTGTGGTTTCCTACGATTTGGCATTTATTGATCAATGAGTAGATGAGGATTCCTATTGTTCGAGCAAGAAACTCGATAGGTAGATGACGTTTCCCTGTAGGCGGTAGCTAGTCAGTTGCCCAATACGGAAGATAATTGGCTGGTTAAGCCCTCCTGTCGAGGGGCGTATCACACGCGAGGCGACGCAGTGTGCGCAGTCCGATTATATTATTGATTACCTTGTTCCAGGAGTGACAGGAAGACAGCTGTGAGGTTAACGGGGGTAGATTGCAAGTGTATTTTGAACTTAAAGAATATATGAAGAACTTACCAGTAGCTTGAAGAGATCGGTGACGTCACCAATAGGGCTTTCATAGGATATCCTGAGCACAAGGCATCCTTCCTTCTGAGGGTGGTGGGGAAGAGAACTGTGGTAAGGGAGTGGAAACGGAGACAAACGGTAATGAATTGACCAAGGAAAGGCGAAACGGGGGATGTGGCGGCGCACGGAGAACGCCGGCCACGGCAAGTGTAGAAGAAGGAGGAGGAGCAAGTGAAAATAGGATGACTGTATAAGAACGTCATAAGGGGTACGCAGCCGCAGGGGGCTACGTGCGCCTCGACCACAGGGGGCCGTAAGGGTGTTGTGTAAAGGAAGAAAGAAGAAAATAAAATATACAAATGTAAATACTATATTTTTAATAATTTTCCTTAGCGGACTCTCGCAAGTCCCCAAACTTACGGGGCCAGGTAACGATATAAGGCTGTATATTGTAAACTGCTAGTGAGATAACCGCTACCAGATAGGGGAAGGGTAACAAGTGGAGCGCTACTATGTCATACGGGACAAGATCGGGAGGGTGGGGGAACACCCTCACTACCCCACTACAACACATATGTACCACACTGTCACCCCATAGGGAGAAACTGATTAAGTATAGCATAGAATGGACCCAGGGGACGGACAACAAAATGATAACACCGTGGCCGCCTAATGGTAGCTTCGATCAATATGCCCAACATTCACTATTAAACCATCTGCATAATACATACAAAGGGAAGAAGTTGGCAAACCACGTGGAGGTGTTTAACTTATGGAGGATGTTCCAAGGGTCCCGACCAGGACCAAATGGAATGTTCACTGTGGGGGAAATACCGGAAGAAAAAGAGATTAAGGAGGAAGGAGAGGATGGAAAAAAGGGGAGTGAAGACCCAAAGAACACGGGGAACGGACAAGAGGGAGGAGAAAAGAATAATACATCAAATGAAATAAAAAAGGAACCGAGCAACGATATACCCCTAGGAAAGGGAGTGAAAACAGAGGGAGGGGGTTGTACCCTTTAAGGGAGTTAGGAGAAATAGGAAGAGGTCAGTTAAGGGCGGCTGAGGGGTACTCGAACCCAGCATACAGCCCTCCACCATATGTGGCTCATAGGAAGATGCCAGCAGGGGAGGGGAGGACTGGAGAAGAACAAACTGTGGAAATAGGAAATGATGAGTGGGTAGCTGCACAGATACTATTAAAATTACGAGGTTCATTAACAGCAGAAGAGAAGGAGGTAGTAAGGAAAACAGACGAGGATAATACCAGGGAGAGTGAAATGAGGGGGGAAGAGCTGTTACGACAAAAGGAAGAGATTTTGGAGGAACGACTAGCAGAGTTAAGGGATGAGCAGAATGAACTGATCAAACAGCTCTAGAGGGAGGAAAGAGAGAGCGAGGAAAAGGAAAGAAGGTAAGAACGAATTGGAAAAAATAAGGGAATGAACTGAGGAGCAAAGGAGAGAAGCTGAAAGGGTAAAAGCAGCAGCAGAAAGGGTATCAAGAGCAGTGCTGCGAGAAAAGAAAAGGGAAGAAGAAGAGAAAGAAAGAGAAATGGCAATGTGGAAGAGGAGATTACTATCAGAAACGACTAAGAAATACGAAGAAGGGAGGGTGATAGAGAGTATATTAGAAAGGGAAAGGGTGAAATGGGAAAGGAAGAAAGAGGATGAAAGAATACTGGAACAGATGAGTAGTGAAGTAATGGAGGAATTAAAAAGGAAAATGGAGGAAAATGGTAGGGAGATGGAGGAGAGAAATGAAGGAGAAAGAGAAGATAGGAGAAGGGAGAGTGAAGTATGGGGGGATGTATATAGAGACACAGAAGTAGCAACAACATCAGCGCAAAGGGGAGCAGTTGATAAAGGAGAAAAAGGAGAACTGGACCTAATAGACTTACAAACAGTAACAATCAAGGGGAAAAAGACCGAGTGGGGGGTGCCGTTTATGACTGACTTTTGTAGTGAGGAAGAAGAAGGAGTGGAGAAGGAAGGAAGAAACAGTGAAAGGGAAAGCCTAGATAAACTATACATCAACCGGACCAACACAGACTCACCATGGATCCGTAGGAGAAAGGATGAGCTGGAGAGAAGTGAGGAGGGAGAGCAAGGAATAGCGGAAAGACAGACACATGAGGCTGCACCGTCCCCATCACGCCCTCTCCCATCGCACCCTACATGCTCAACCACCTCACGCTCGTTACGCACAATAAAACTTGCGCCCTTCACAGACGAACTGACACCCTATGCATGTCGGCTTAGGGACCTCCCTAGACGCAGGCAGGAAAGACGAATACACATGCCCACATTAAATACAGGAAATGATGGAAGAAGGGGAAAAGATGGAGAAGAAAGAGTTACGAGCAGGGGAAATACGGATGAAATTGACGATGTAGAAGAAAGGGAAGAAGAGGAAGGGTGTGAGGACTCGATTTTATGGAACACAAAGGGTAAAACGAGACATAACTTAATGCCACTTTTGGAGAAGGGAGGGGTTAGACCACAGTATGTCCCTTGGAAGCATACAGACAAAGAAAATATAAAATGCAGGCTCCCATCATTAAGTGGAGGTGCGGGTAAGTGGATATATGAAATGGAAAAACACACCGCAGGACAGAAACTGGCAGTAGGAGATGTAAAGGGCCTTCTAATATCGATATTAGGGGATGCAGCGGATGACATTTGGAAGAGAGCGGGATTCCCTGGGGTAACAATAACAAACACATCGCATGATGGGGCACCATTCGCAAACTGCAGCCATTCACTATGGCAGGCACTGAGGGTACAGTACCCAGACACATCAGACATAGGAGCAATTACCTCCCGCAAGATGCGTGAGAACGAAGATCCTATTGACTATATCCAGGAAATCCAAGAGAAGTGGCGCATGGAAACTAGAGAACAATGGGACAAAACACCAGCAATATTTTATCATATACTAGTACAAGGGCTCCCAGAAGGAGTTCAGAAACAACTAAAGAAAGTAGTGGGAATGGAAGCAAAAGCATGGCCAGAAATACAACTGACTATAGTGCATCGTTGCAGGACATGGCAAGGAAAAATGAAACAAAAGGAAGAGGACAGGAAAACGGAAGAGGCTAAACTAGTACAGAAAAAGCTTACTAAATACACACTGGAAGGGGCACTAATAACTACGCCTACAACAATGACCCAAAGCCCCACACAAGTAGTGGCTGCACAAGATTCCTCCCAAATACCACCTTCACAGACTATAACACAACAGGTGCCGCCACTCCAACCATACACGACCAACATGGGAGGAGGATACCCAATGCCAGGAGCTGGGTATTATAATTATAACAGGGGGAGAGGAGGAATTATGAGAGGGAGAGGATACGGATATAACACCCAACAGCAGGTGGGAGGACTTAGAAATTCCTACCCCACAGGGCAACCAGTATACCAGGACAACACAGGGAGCTTTCCATGGCAGAGTAGGGAACCACCGGTGTGTTGGAGTTGTGGATTATTGGGCATATGTCACGCACGTGTAGAGTTAGACCAGGAACACCATCATGGAGTGAACAGGGACAACCAAGGCCCTCACAGGAACAGCAGGGCATACAGCAACAGCAGACGTTGCAACAGGGAAATGAACAGCAACAACTAATAACACAACAACAGCCACAGACACATTCACTGCCACAACAACAGGTAGCGATAACACAACAACCCCAAGTACAACAAACACAACTGGGTAGGGTGACGGTCCTGGGACACAACCCTTACACAGGAAATGGCCAATCGTTGTACCCTCAATAGGACAGCCCACAGACGGCCTTGGTGTGTCCCATCCTGTCAGTAACACCTAATAGTGCGGAGGAACCACGCATAGAGGTAACGATAGGTGACAGAAAGTTATCATTCCTTGTTGACACCGGGGCGACCCGGTCTTGCATAAGGGAAGGTAAATTTAAGATGTCAGGCGAAGCCATGAACACCCAAGGATTCTCTGGGGCTAGAGGGTTGGTTCCTTTTACTGATAACATTCCCTTATCTATAGGAGATTATGACCTGTCAGTTCCACATCTATATTATAGTGCCTCACCAGTAAATATACTGGGGAGAGACATAATGAACAGGTTGAATATGACGATCTCCTTTACTGAGGACGGCATAATTTGCTCTACTCCAGGGATTAACATGCTCACAGCTCGACAGATTATGCAAGCATACTGCGGACAGACAGCGATTAGGGCGGAGCCAGTAGATGGCGAACTCTTCCAGTACGGGACAGACATGGCATTTGCATGGATGCCAGGGATAGAAGGAAAAATCTGGAGGAGGCCAGCAGCCTATCTGTTCAGACCACAAACACCAGTTAATGAACCAGAAGGAAAGGTGGTTCCAGTGGACATTGAGAGCATTATAGCAACAGCTGATTACATTGCTGTACATGCCCAAGACAGAGAAGGAAGAGCATGGAGGGCAGTGATAACACTAGCAGAAGGATGTAGACTCACCCAGGTGTCAGATGAGGAGCTGTGTTCTCAGAAGAAAAGGAGGAAGGTGAAATGGTGTTTATGATGAGTGTGGAAATATGGCTAAGAGTGGCGTACAAACAAGTAGCACAGAAAATTGCAATGGCACTTGAGGCACCCGCATGCACCCCAGTCCCCTTCTTTAAGGAGGATATGACAAAGGTACCCACATCATTGTGGACTACTAGCCCCTATGACGTGGGGTGCATAAAAAGTATAGGGGGAGTAAGGATAAAATTGAAAAAAGGTGCAATACTCCCCAGAGTGAAACAGTACCCACTATCAAAAGAGGCAGATGAGGGCATATATGAAACCATAACGGCCCTTATAAATAATGGCATATTGGTCCCCTCAGAATCACCATGTAACACGGCTGTATACCCAGTGCGCAAGGCTAAAGGGGGTTCTTGGCGCTTCATACAGGATCTCAGGCCCTTGAACAACATAGTAGAAGCAGAATATCCCATAGCAGCAAACCCGGCCACAATATTGTGTGGCATTCCAGCAGAAGCATCACGATTTACAGTGATCGACCTTAAAAATGCATTCTTCTCAATACCATTGCACCCAGACTCACAAGATCTGACAAGCTTCACTTACAGAAACACAAAGATGAAACACACTAGATTGCCACAAGGGTATTGCGAATCACCCTCAATTTTCAACAGAGTAATACAGATGGATTTGGGTAACATTGAAGTGGAAAGCACAGTGTTGCAGTATGTGGATGACATAATAATTTGCAGTACAAACGAAAGAACATGCAGAGAGGACTCATTAAAGATGTTGACAATATTGGATGAGAAAGGTTACAAGGTAGACATGGAAAAGCTACAGTACTGTCAAGAACAGGTACTTTACATTGGTCAGCTCATATCCCAACATGGAAGAAAGATTGCACCACAAAGAGCACAGGCCATTTCAAACACTCCAGTACCACAAACAGTGAGGGAACTGCAGCAATTCCTGGGGCTGTGCAACTACTGTAGAGCATGGGTATTTGATTACAGTTCATACATAGGACCCCTGCTTGAGGCGTTAAAGATAGCTAATAAAGGGGAGAAAAAGCTGGGGTGGACGATGGAAATGAAAGAGGCTTTTGATGAATTGAAAGATGCGATATCAACTGCTCCGGTACTGGCATCCCCAGACTATGAGCGACAATTTTTTATATTTTCACATTGCGACTCAGCAGTAATGAAAGCAGTGTTGGCCCAAAAAACAAGCATGGGCTACAAACCAGTAGCATTTTACAGCGGCCACTTAGATCCTGTGATGCTAGGTCATTTCCATTGCGAACAAGGTCTCGCCGCAGCTGCTTTTGCGGTAGAGAAAGCATCAGCAATCACCATGGGGTGCCCAACTGCACTGTTTGTGGAACATGCACTATTTGCCATATTGAATAAACCTAAGTCCACCCTAACCACACAAAGGGCCTCAGGTTATGAGATCATCTTATCCAGAGCTGAACTATCAATTGTTAGATGTAGCACGGTCAACCCTGCAAGGTTCCTAGCAGAAGTAATTGAGGAGGGAGATTATGCCCACGACTGTACGCAAATAACTGACATGTACTCATGTACTAGAAAGGTTGAAGAAAACGCACTAGAGGGAGGTGAGCTCTTGTTCATTGATGGGTCATCAACTATCGACCAAAGGGATGGTGTAAGGAGGACTGGGGCAGCAGTGGTAAAAATGATGGAGGTACCGGTGTGTGTGGCCATGAAATGTGTACAATTACCACAGCATTACTCCGCTCAAGCAGCGGAATTAGTTGCACTGATCTTGGCGTTGAAGGAAAGCTTTGACAAACGAGTGACCATATACTCCGACAGCGCGTATGTTACATCCACTGTCCACTCAGGGCTGTCGAAATGGAGAAGAAGAGGGTTTAGGAGAGCTGATGGCACTCCAGTGCAACATGCCCTCCTATTGGCTGAACTAATTGAAGCAATAAATGACCCCCAAGAATTAGCTTTGGTCAAATGCACCGCACACACCAATGGTGAAGACCACATCTCAAAAGGGAATGCAGCAGCAGACGCACATGCGAAGTATGCTGCATACTTTGGTGAGATATGGAACCCCCCAGAGTCACAGAGAGGGAGAGGGAGGGGAATGGCTAAGGAGATGTTGATAAGAGAAGGGTACACCCATCTCCCAGCCACACAGATTATGGAGCTACAAGCGGCTGCACCAATGGCCGAAAAAGAAATATGGGTAAAAAGAGGATGCACAATGTCACCGACCGACGCACTATGGCGCCAGGGTGACACTGGAAAGGTTGTAATACCATTGGCACTTTTGAACACCGCCCTGAGCCAACTACATTACCCAGCCCACACAGGCAAGGAAGTAATTGCAGCACGAATTAGGGAAGACTGGTTCTGCCCCGAGTTAAATTCTCATGTGTCAAATTTTATCAGCAATTGTCTCACATGTCAACAGTTTACGGCCGGCCAAACTCTGAAGGTGATAAGAGGTACTATACCCCGGCCAGAGGGACCGTTCCGGCATCTCCATTTTGACTATGTTGATATGATCAACGTATGTCAAGGAAATAGGTATATGATTGTAGTAGTATGCCCATTTTCAAGATGGATTGAAGCAGGGCCCTGTTCACACCCATATGCATTTAGAGCAGCTAAATTCCTAGTGAGGGAGGTCTTCCCCAGGTGGGGAGTGTGTGAGGTATTAAGGTCAGACAATGGCCCACATTTCGCAAACGAAATGTTCCAGCACATTACATCCTTGCTGAACATCAAGCATACATTTGCATGCGCATACCACCCACAGGCCAACGGTCTATGTGAACGCCTGAATGGCCTACTAAAGGAGGCAATTGCAAAGATACAGCAAACAACAAAGAAGAGTTGGTTGTATTGCCTTCCATTAGCCCTATTTGAGCTAAGGAATAGACCAGGGTCCGACCACCACCTCACCCCTCATGAGGTGGTTACCGGAGTCAAATGCGCCTTCCCCTAACGCCAACATCAAGAGCATTTACCGACCACAAGAGTACTGCGAGTGTTCTTGGTGATGAAATGTACCAATATGTGTCTTCTTTGATTACTAGTGTAGTGTTTGTGTCTCAACAGCTCGAGCGCACGCGGGGCGGGTCTAACAGCAATCAACAAGAAGACGTGGATAAAGAATTGGAAAAGGAAAGACTGTGCAAAGTTGCTAAAGGTGACCACGTACTACTTCGCAATTTCAACAGAAAGTGGAACAGTCCACGATTCACTGGCCCCCATCTGGTAGAGGAGGTATCAACGAGAGCAGTAAAGCTACAGGACAAACGTGCCTGGAACCACCTACACGGCGTAAAGATCTACAAACTCCAGACCCGCCCCAGCGCCACCGACAGGGCCACTGGAAGAACAACGACAGCGTCACCAACGGAGGAAGAGACTTCTACCACAACTAACGGCCTAAGTGTCCCTATACCCTGCCACCCCCCAGATTCCCCAGAGACAACTATTAGAAAAGAAAGGGGTGATCCCCATACCGCCCACCCCATGGTTACACGATCAAAAGGTAAAGAGACTTCCGCCAGTTGAACCCCAAACCCTCTGCCCATTGACCCCCTGCCCACTGTAGTAACAATTGAACTGAAGGACATTGTTTTTGCACATATACACATGTAAACACCTGAATGTTCTCTTTCTTTTCTCTCGCACATGCAGGTACAGCGTATTATTGTACTGTTAAGAAAGTAGATAACTAACCAACTCACTGCCCAGGAGTAGATGGTGCCCTCAGACGATAATTACCTGGAAGAATTGTCACACCAATTTGTATATGAAGTAAAAAGGCCAACGTACCTGAAAAGAAGGAGGGTACGTGTCTACTACACAGCATTCCTCTTGGCCATAGAACATTCAATGCCTCACCTCCAACCATACTTGCCTGCTCTGAGAGATAGATCGCTCAGATTGGCGTGGGAACAGCTCTTCGCCTGGGCACTGAATGACTACTTGATAGGGAGAGCTTAATAACAGTAACTAACCTTAATAACGAGCATATTAAGAATTTTCAGGCGGGCAACTGTAACGTCGCAAGAATAAGCTGCCGGACTGCAGCAAGGTAAGAGCAAAATGCCGGTGAAATTAGCATTTGTAATAAAATTGATAGGGATTTTAATGATCACCGGGTTCTTGGCTGCCTCTGTATGGCAGTACAGCTATGCTATTGATATTATTGCTGTACCCAAACCTAATATACCCCCTCCCCCAGCTGCAACAGGTGTTATGTCAGGTGGTACTAGTAAAATCCCACACAAGGAAAATAGAGTTAAACGCAGCACATACTCAGATAATAAAGGCATTGACAACTATGTACAAGATTCAGCACACATCTCAAACAACATATGGTAGCAACACATGACCCACATAGGTAAGCAGACAACAGAAGACAGCTGCTACGTTTGCTCATTGATCCCATACGCTATGAGCGCTTCTCGAACATTTGTTGCCACGGAGATAGATGGAAAAATAGCACGATGTATAATATACCTGGCACTGTTCCAGACGAAAGGAAGATTTCAGGGGACAGTGGTGCATCTGGTGTGGAAAACACGAGATACATATCCATATGAAAACAACTTCCTTAAGACTTATTTGAGTTACCACAAGAGCAGTTTACATGCTGAAGGATTCAAATACATAACAAGTGGTCCTGAAAAAGGAGAAACAAAGAAGGTAACACTGCAGTACCTACCATGTGATTGGTACGCCACTGAAGTCCCTGGTAAAAACGGATGTTGGGAAAGACCACTGATGATAATAACAGGGAAGGTGTACATGGACAACAAATGGGACATAGGAGTGGTTGGCAGCAACATGGTAACAAGAGAAAATATTTCAACTATTGATGGACATAACCATAGATGTTGGATGACTTGGATCAAGTACGTACCCATGCTCACGTGGATGGAGAAGGATGAAGACCCAATAACAATACTGCCGTTAACTGCGCCTAAGGTATGCTACCAACATAAAGGAGAGGTGGATGTAGGATACAATACCAACTGTGAAAGCGTGATGGAGTTACCTGAGGGGGGAGCAGGAACAGCAGTAGTAATGGACCATTACTGGGCCTGTGGAGACAAGGCGTATCACACACTGCCCCCTTTGTGGAATGGTGTATGCACTATAGTACACGTTAATGTACCATCACTAGTGGTACCCCAGAAGCATGTGAATATGGCGAATTTCCCCAAGATGGATGAAGGAAACAAAAGGAAGAAGAGATCTGCACAGCCTTGGAAAGGGCCAGAGAACAGATGCAACGGCAACAACACTGTCCTCAACAGAAGGAAAAGACAAGGAGAACCTCTGACAGGAAATTACCTGTGGGGAAGGTCGGAAACAGCACTGACCTCAATCCCGCCGGAACACAGACTATTCAGCAGAGCAGCTATGTTCTTCTCCTCAATAATACATCCTGGACTGCAGGCTTACGCAAACGCAAAATGGCTCCAGATAACTAGGTGGGAACTAATGATGACAATTAACTCTACAGTAAATGGATTCAACGCAATAAAAGAGGAATTGCGAGCAGTAAGAATGGTTGCACTACAGAACAGATATGTACTGGACCTCCTCACAGCAATGGAAGGAGGCGTTTACGCAAAGATAGGACCATCATGCTGCACATTCATTCCTGCTAACGATGCTGACAATGGTACACTCACAGAAGCTGTATCACAATTGGCCCAGATGCACTCAAAAATGATGGATGAAAGTAAAGGTGTGAAAAAGGATGAGAGCTGGTTTTCAATATTATGGTCATGGATGCCATCTTGGCTGTCAGATGGACTGAAGATTATAGTTGGATGCACTATTCTGGCTGGAGCTACACTGATCATAATAAGATTTTGGAAAGCCCGGAAGTCATGCACCACAGACGAGATGATCGAAATGGTTGGTATACACCTCTTGATGCCAACAGATGACGGCCAACACACAGGCACAATCATAAAAGAGAGAGAGAAGTTGCGCCACCAGATCATCACCAACCACCTGGACCCACCATCTGTGAAGCTCGAGAACCCAAGAAACCCCAGGAGCTACATAGGGAAATGGGTATACTGCACTCCTGGAGGAACCTGTGAATATATGTATTGGTCATTTGAAGACCATGTTAACCACTATGGACATTTGGGAGGAATAACTAAAACATGGAGAATAAGAGGAGATAAAGAAAAGGATATGTTTGTGGTCGACAAGTCGACCAGAGGGGGGACTGAAGTGGGAGAATGGAAGACCAGGCTCCCGCCCTTCCCCTCTCGCGCTTGGCCTAGAGGATCACGGCCTAGACACCCGCCACGAGAGGAGTTTGCCTATCTACCAGATGACCAAATACCCTGATACAGGAACATACAGATGTGCCCATCTACCTGACCAGCAGCCTGCCCTGTCCATGCCGACACCTGCGGCACGGACCAACTCGACTAAACCTACACGTCGTTAGAGATGCCATGACGACCTAGCCAACGGTCAGCACACCTGTGCAAATATACACACCGGACACTCCCGCACCAATCTACACGAAGAATATACTCAGTGCTATGACGTAGGAGACAGACATACTCACGGACGTACATCTTTATTATTTTCCACATAGGCTCTCAAAATGCAGAAACGCAAGACGCATCATGAACTTATATGAAAAGGCTTGCTCACGCTTCTTCTAAGAGCCATGTACCATAATGAAGAATATAACGGGGACACGATACTGAGGATAAAGCAATATGCTACCGTAACCTAAAGCGCCCTGCATCAAATGGTTCCACCTATGCACCAGGCCCAAGTAGGCCGCAGGCAAAAGCTTCCATGAACATTGAATGAGCAAGAACTGGGTTGCTGACCCTGCAAAATGAGCCCGGCGAAAGCACACCGCCAAGGGCACGATGTTGCAATCTCGCACGCTGCAAGCCAACGCCAAGGTCGCACCTGCAAGATAAACCAGGCACACAGTAGGAAAAACAATATTAATTGTGTTAAATTTTGCCTCAAACACGGTCCCACCTCACGTGACAAAGCCAAACCTGACAAGATGCCAAGCCCAGGAGGAAGGAGACGCCTGAATCCCACGTTTCAAGACACAGGCATATACAATTAAAAGACTCATTGGACATCTGCAGCAGTGGGAGTAGTCGACCTCCCAACATATGAATAAATCCTCACATTGTTTACACCTACCCATAGTAAAAACATTGTTGCAAATGACAGGTGCACCGCGAGCTGGGAACAGCGATAGTCCCAGACTGGGAGGCTCGCGAGCGGACCAATCAGAACATGGGGCTCCTATCACTGACGCCATTAACATTGACCAATCCTCAGAGGTCTTCATGTAACAATTTTCATGTATCAAATTGAAGGGACAGCCCAGGTATACCACCTGACTAACCCTCAACCACTAATACCGTTCTCTATATGTGCGCTATACTAACCCTACCACTCGAGTAACCAATCCAGAGTGGAGATAGGTTTTTTGCTAAACTTTCCAAGTGACGCAAGTAGCGCGTCATACTAAGGTAAAAAGGGCCTGCGAGCCCCACGATTGTGTGTGTGTCAGGACGGACGCGTACGCTCCTTGACCCATCCCTGCCGTTTTGTCTAATAAACAGCAGAGTCACCTTGCTTCTTGCGTGTGTCTCATACTCTATCTCTTTTGGGATATACGGGAGGAGTTGGGGCCTCCCGGCCCGGAGGTCTGCGGACGGCCCGGCCGACCCCGGCAGAATTTCCCCCCGACACAGTCCTATCCACGGCCCTGTATTCTACAGTACTGGCAGGGTTTGAAGACGTAAGGCCAAAATAAATGTAATCAATTCCGGCTCCCACAACTTTATCAAAAATGTTTTAGGGCGGCCTGTGACAAACTGCCTATTGTGAATAGGTCCGATGAATTCCTCTCGAATGGTTCAGTGCTTGGATTATGTCATTATGTCTGTTTTTCTTCTCTAACTTTGCTAGGTTAAAATTCAGCCAAATAGCCGGGATACTGCCTATGCCTATTTCAAGGAAGCGGCAAATTACTAGTTCCTCCAGGTCCGTATACCCCCTTCTTTTACTAGCCCTGATTACATGTGCGGTTGTCCGGCTCAACAGAGACCCATCTCCCATTCACGCATGATATATTTTGGCCCAGAATTTAAAGGGCGCCATTTTCCAAAGGGAAGTTAGGTACGGGACTCCCAGTTCAAGTCTGATTGCCTCTACCGGTTCCCTACTTGGCAACCCAAGTAGAGATCATAAAATGTTCCCTTCTAACCTAGGGAGCCAGGACGTAGCTCTAGCTGGAAAAACTTCTAAAGCATACAGAACACAGGGAATTATCGCAGTCCTGGAAGCCAGTAGCTTTGCCTCTAATGAACGCCCCCATGGGCGTCTAATATTCTATTGATTGCCACCCGTTTGTACCAGGCTTTGTACATTATCCCCTCCTCCAAATAAGAATGTACAGGGCTTGACCTAATGCGCACTCCTAGGTATCTATATTTCTGTACCTGTTCCAATTTGACCCCTCCTAAATTCCATACAAAGGAGGGGAAACCATATGCCCCCTTCCTGCACACCATGTGTTTTGTTTTGTCTGCATTTCGAATTAACCCATGTTCCGTGGCAAACAGATGGAAAGCTTCCAGGGATCATTGTAATCCCATTGGGGTATGGTCCAGGATCACTGTATCATCCACGTATGTCAGACAAGTGGTGCCCAGACCGCCATACCGGGGGGATGGTTCTTCACACCCTCCAAAACCCTAGGTAAATCAGTTGTTTAGAGATTATAAAGGAGGGGAGCGAGAGGGCAACCCTGCTTCAGCCCACAGTTGGTTGGAAATTCTTCTGACAGCTCCCACTCCTAAGATAGTCTGACCCTGACCCAGTTGTCGCTGTATAGTGCCTTAATGAAATAAAGAAGCAACAGGTCAATGCCCCATCAAGTCAGCTTTCCCCACAGTTTAGATCTAGTAACAATGTAGAAGGCAGTTTAATAATCTACAAAGCACAAATACAACGCCATTCCCGGGTATTATGAGGTAACCGAAATTAGGGTCAGAATCGTATGTGTATTCCCACAACCCTGTCTTAAACCAGTCTGTGATGCATTCAATAGGCTGTTCTCCTCCACCCAGGTCGATGAAAGTTCCCAGAGGATTTTGGAGAATATTTTAGAGCTACAATCCAACATTACTAGGAGCCTATAGTTGGAAACTAGTATAAGTGGGATTTTCTTCTACTCTGGGATCAGGATAGAACTCTTCCAAGATCACGGGATGTTCCCTGTTTCACAGATTAGTGAGTATGAGTAATGCAACAAGCTCACCAAGGTATCCCTCATCGGCCTGGGTTTTTCTATCACACATTCCTCTTCCTCCCATCAATACACCTTCTTTATAAACTGCCCCCGTCGATCCTCTGGTATTCCCACAATCTCCTTAGTCAATGCCTGCGGCCATTGCATGCGAATATAATGCCAGACATTTTCTGCGTCGTGGGTCTCAATCAGGACATATTTAAATTTCCAGACATCATTATTCTGTGAATATATGTACCCCTTCAGCCTATTCTTAAAGCTTTCCATCGCTCTTGTGACTTTACCCTTTTTCTCCTGCCCTGGCAACAACAAACTTCTCTTGATTTTCCGAATAACCGCATTAAGTCCTATTTTCATTTTAGCTAGTAAGAACAAAGTGTATCGTGTAGGCATATAGTAAACTACTAAGACTAGAATCATAGTTACTATGCAAATCCCATCTTCTCTACTTTTCTGCCATTTTCACTTCCTAAATTCTTTAGTTCTTTAGTTCTTAGTATTGAGAGACAGGTCAGCAAAATAATCTTGCGTAGTGTTCAAACTAGCAGACCCGTACAAACACCCGACATGTTTTAAAACTGGGGGAGGTTGACAAGATTCTACTCAGGTGCAGCAACAGTTGACTGGTGTGTAGTACCAATCTTTCTAAGTGAGGGCAACCATTTTGCAAGTGGTAACGTCATTTTTATATACACTTTTGGTCAACAAGTCATGCCCACAATAGCAACCTCAAATGTGGGTGGTCCGCCTAACAAGGGTAATGAATGAACCCAAGCATGGTGTGTTACATGCCATATGGTTTTTATTGAAGCGTTTAAATGTAGTAATATTAGGGGGGTGCTGTTGTGCGGTTTAAGAAATGGCCACTGCCTGAGAGCGCTCCGTCAGAGGCTCTAAAATCCGGCCCAATATCCTGTATACCGCAGCAGTTGGCAACCCGGATATCAGACACATCGACGGTGGAATGCCCATTGACCAAGTTTAAACCTTCATAGACCTAACGGAGGCCAGTTGTATTACCCTAGCCAATGCACTTATCATATCCAGACTGCACTACTGTAATGCCCTATATGCGGGAACGAACAAGTATATCCTTAACAAACTCCAAACTCTCCAAAATAACGTGCTCAGAGTAGCCCTAAACATACCTAACAGAGACCATATCTCCACCGCCAGAAGGAACATCCACTGGCTAAAAATCAAAGACAGGATCACCCTCAAAACTCTTTCGCTCACATCCAAGTGCCTCAACAATATAGCTCCTCCCTACCTAGTGAATAGAATTAACAAGAGAATCTCAATCCGCCCCACAAGAACGACTAACGCCTTCACCTTGCTGGTGCCTAGATACAAAAAGAGCACAGCTGGCGGCGCCAGCTTCCCAGTCACAGCTGCTCATACCTGGAACAAACTCCCCATAGAACTCAGAAAGGACCAACCCTACCCAAGTTTCAGGCGCAAGGTTCTCTCATGGATATGCTCCAACGACATCTAATGTGTTCTCCCTCCCTAACAGAACCTCTCGTCCTGAGCGACACCCTCCTGACCATGCCCTTATGCTAACCGTGCCAACCTATCCCCTAGGGACCCTAGGGACTCCAACCTCCACTGCTAGTACCTAGCTACCTCACTGACCTCACTAGGACCACTAACTCTGGTCGACCACTACTCCTACTACTTAGCTCTCTTATGCTTCCCGACACCTGGTAATCAACTGCACAACTATATTCAGACTGAAGCGTTATTGAACTATCCTACAACCTATCACCTTGCTTCCTACACCTGCATTAATTGTATAAGCACTTGCAGACTATAATGCAGTAGAACTGTTCCTATTTCCTACTTTTGTGTGTTCACTGTAACTAAGTTCTTAAGTATCCTTGTAATGTTTGCACCCGGCTACCTGCGGGTTTGGTTTCACGCTATATCAAACAAACAAACAAATAAAACTTCTGGAACCCTGCGAAACACAGGACGGCCTCAGCGTGGATCTGACAACACATGACGAGGCCCATCCCCCCTGACCAGCGGACCTGGCACCAAAAATAGACATCACTGGCGCTGCGAACAGAATTGCCTGATAGCCAAAAAATCATCGAGCCATCACCCGTGGGGCAGTCGAGGGGTGCCGGTATATCACCAGCCACCCCGAAGGGGAACATGCTCCCCTGGAGTCCTCGGACCTCTCCCCCCATGTTCGGGAGACAGCATAACGCAGGGTGGTCTCAAGCAATTCGCACTGGCACCTCTAGGGCAGATAACAGGCACCCCTCGACAGGCCCCATAGCGGTAGGAGACCGCCTATGAATGCTCGTGCAGTGTGTTGAACTATAACACCCCAGCGGAGTAGAGAACGCTGCGACTGAGTTGCAGAGTGACGACTATTGGGCTCAAGGAAAGGCACGGCCATGCCGCACTGGTGTGAGACCTGCCTGGAACCCAACGTCACTGCCGTACACAAACTAGGCTAAGTTCCATCACAGTAGAGAACTGCCCACGAATCCCTGTGCTGAGAACCCAACTACGGCACCCTGTTTGGATAGTGAAGGTGGCAGTTTAGCGGCTGGGAGCCACGAAGAATGGGGCCAATAATAGATGCGGCTACTTCGACCTGGTGGAGATCTACCTGCCCAGCCAACAACACCAGCGTGGATATACTCCTGATCATGGTGAGTCAGCACAGTGGGGTTTCTTGGGGGAGGGATACCAATAACTCTACCCACTAAATCCCTTGACCCACCAACCCTCACATAGGGCATGCAGCTGTCTTCTGACACCCCAACCATGGGAATCCACACCTCAACTAGCCCAGGAATCACAACACACTAGGCCTGCTAACCCCCCACCAACCACCAAGCTTTGGCCTAGGGCCAACGGCCCCAGCAGACTTGCCACAAAAAACATTGAGGGCCCCCCTGGTCCAGCAGCTAACAGAATCCGATACCTGTGGCTATATGTCCAACAAACACTGAGACAGTTCACCATAAACTGGACAGCAACCGGGCAGCGTTCACATTAATACCATCCACCTCATCCTCAACGCTTGATGCAGAGGGAGCAGTGCCTTGAGCGATTTCACCCCCATAACACCCATGGGTTACCCCACGGGGAGATGCCTTTGAACCACTCGCTACCTCCTAGAAGCAGGACACGGCAGGTGCGGCACCACCAGCGGTCCCCGCTCCGCCTGGGCTTGATGTTCCCCGAGGTCTGCCTTCTACCCACTGGGAACACAAACCACAATCACGGGTCTGGATACGGCATCAAGGCCCCATAGAAACCTCCAACAATCAGCAGGGTCCCAAAGTAGATCGCCTCGGGCCCTTCGTGTGACCTCTTCCTGGGATCTGACACAGCCTGCACCAGCCATGACCCAGGTCCCCACCAAATCGCAACATCCATGCCGAGAGGTCCCAACAACTGGACATCGCGACACTGGGCTGAGAGCACGGTCGAGAGCATGGGAGGGGTGATTACCAATATTGAAAGCCCAAGCGTTCCAACAACAAACCCTGACGGCTGCCTGCAGCGAATCCTCTGTAATGGGAAACCCGTAAAGACAGTCAAAGTTGGAACAGTTTGCCAGAACAGACCGGGACCCACCCCAGCAGGAGGATACCTCGGGTGCATCCCACATCGACATTTCATCCCTAAATCAAACACTATTGGCACTAAAAAGTAGTATGGATAACCTCATTGATAAAATAGACGCTTTAACCTGCAAAGTCGACGTTGCTGCGATTCAAATTGATAAACTGTGCGGTAGAATGACGGAAGTGGAACAGCGAATCGGGGACATAGAGGACAACGCAATGCCGCCGCCCAACAACAAACAGTCAAAAAAGTTGTGGCAAAAAATGACGATCTCGATGGGAGATCCAGAAGAAATAACATTCGAATCACAGGGGTTGTGGAGAGCACCCCTATAGACAATATGGAACTGTTTGTTGAAAAACTGCTTAGAAAAGTCCTTGACAACCCAGCAGTAACAAACCTATTCATGGTGGAGCGGGCACACCGCTCATTAGCAACAAGACCCGCACCAGGAGCCCCAGAAAGAGCCATTATCGCACGCATCTTTAATTACAGGGACTGCGACACTCTGTTATGGGTGGCGAGAGAAAAAAAGACCCTGCAGTGGGGTTCTACGACTATACGCCTGTTCCCGGACTTTAGCCAACAGGTGCAGGATCAGAGAAAGCCCTTTCAAAATGTTAAAAACATCCTGAGGAAAAAGGATATACGATACTCAATGATGTTCCCAGCGAAACTCAGGGTAGTGCATGGTGGCAAGGTTTTTTTCTTCACATCACCTGAAGCTGCAGAGTGGTTCACTATGGAAATTCCTGACCCCAGGACCTTCCCTCAAAGTTCCCCCTGGGCCAAGTCTGATGATCACAGGGACCAAACCCATTTACATTACTGGCAACGAGTGTCTGCAGGGCCAGAGTACATGCTGCCAACTGCCGAAGACACCCACAGAAGGAAATATAATAGCAAGTAATGACTATGGTAACAAGCCTCTTGACAACAGGAGGTGCAGCAGCCGCCTGCACCCCCGCACCCAGCAGCAAAGTAGATTTGTTTGGGGTTGATGTTTAGTATTCTTAGGGTGGGGGGCGGACAAAATGGCCAGTATATTGGAGTTTCTGGCCTGAGTGGGAGGATGGATGGGCTGTTAATTGTTTAACATCAAGTTAAGTTATAGGGGCTAGTGGGAGGGGATGGTGAATTACTCTTCCAAGCCCACAGGTTACTCTGCACGACCAGAACCAACTAAGTACTTCTTAAACAACTGGAAATTCAAAGCACTGACACTGCCTCCCCCAGACATGAGCCTATGTCCAGATATAACATGACGAACACTCAAGAGGTAGAGAAGCGCTCCAGTACAGACATAACCTTGCTATCATGGAACATTCAGGGGTTCACCAATGGTAAAAAGGCACGCTTAATTACGAATTATGCCAGAAACCGGCATGTAAATGTCCTATGCCTCCAGGTGACCCACTTGGGGAAAGAACATCAACTTCCCCCCACAGATGAAGAATTTCTTAATGTAATCCGCTTCCTCCCCAATAGCAAAGCCCCTGGTATGGATGGTATTACAGCTGAAGTATATAAGGCCTTCCCCAGCTTGCTTATTACCCACCTGTGCAGTGTGTTTGAAGCAGCCAACGTGGCGAGCACACTCCCAGAATCCACAAGAACAGCCTGAACACTGATAGCAAGATCCTAGCCAAACTAATGGCCAACAGACTCCTACCATTCATGCCCAGCCTGGTCCTTCCTGATCAGGCAGGGTTTATACCTGGCTGCTCCACACAAAACAACTTACAGAGGCTATTTACACTGATGCACAACGTGAACCCGGATGTTCCTATAGCGGTGGCAGCCCTGGAAGCTGAAAATGCATTCGACTCTGTCGAATGTCTATTCTTGTTCAAGGTCCTCGGCCGGGCCGGCCTGGGCACTACCTTTTTACAATGGGTAAGCTTACTATACACGGCTCCAAGGGCCCTAGTGTACACCAACTGTATACAATCAGGGGCAATACTCCCATCTCGTGGCACTAGACAGGGTTGTCCCTTTTCCCCCCTATTGTTTGCCCTAGTAATCGAACCCATAGAATGGGCTCTATGTGAATTTCATGCCCATAGAGGAGTAAGCATTTGTTCACATACCTCCATCGTCTCCTTATATGCGGACAACATGTTGATATATGTAAAACACCTGCAAACTAATTTGAACTTCGTGGTAGAAGAGATCACCGAATTCGGGACACTATCAAGCCTGCAGATCAATTGGTCCAAGTCAGAAGTTCTCCCGCTCACCACATGCGTGACCCAACAGGACATAAGTGATGCCTTTGCTTGGTGCCCACAGGGAATCCACTTTCTGGGTATTCAGGTTTCCACGTCCCCCACTAAATTATACGAAGAGAACTACATGGTGGCCCTGGTGAGTCTGGAACATAAAGTAAATACATGGAGACGTCTCCCCATCTGCAAGGTGGCTAGGATCTAGCTATCCAAGATATATATCTTTCACAATGTGCTGATACAGCCTCCCTCTAGCTTCTGGCCTCGACTCAAGAGTATGATGAATGAGTTGATATGGGCCGGTGGCAACCGCGGGTATCACTCGACACAGTGTGCCACCCATGTTGAAAGGGTGGGCTAGATGTTCCTGACCTCCTCCTGTATTATCTAATAGCGCAGCGTCAATACACTGTCTGGTGGTGGTCCCCCACGGGCGACTTACCTCATACGCTCTTAGAAAAAGCAACCATACGGCCAAACGACCTGAAGGGAATGCTCTGGGGCATGCGAGAGCAATGTATAAAAACAGAAGTCCAAAGCCTGGAGGTAACACTCAAGGCATGGGACCGCCTGCCACAAAGGGCCGGCTTGGAACAGTGGTACACCCCCCTCTATGGCCATATATCACGTCCAGGGTATGCCAATTACTCACAGGTAATTTTCCAACAACACTTTACAAAACTACATATCACTACAATGGGAGACATGGTACCCGACGGCAGATTTATCTCATGGGACTAACTCATGGGGAGGGGAGAGTGGACCCCCATTGCGATGTTCCTATATTACCGGTTACATGAGGTGCTGCAGGCCAAGTGGCTGGATTGCCCAAATGCGCCCATAACTTCTCCTATAAGGACGTATGTCACCATGCCATTGTCCACGGGGAAGCTGGTATCTACTTTATATGGAATGGGCCGGTCACTCTGACCCTCTCGAGCAAACCCCTACAGGGGCAAATGGAAGGACAACTTGGGTTATACTCTGATGGATGACAAAAGGGACACAATATGCACACAAACCAGAACCAAATCCATAAATAACAGGGTTCACCTGATACACTTTAAATTTCTACATCAAATACATTACTCCCCACTTTGCTTGATTAAGCTCTACCCGGATAGGTCCCCGAATTGCAATAGATGTGGTCAGTCCCCAGCGGACTTCTACCATGTAGCATGGCTGTGCCCCCTGGTACAGATGCTATGGTCCAGAATAGCTGAGGAGGAATCTGTGATGCTGTGCACCCAGGTACTGCAATCCCCAGAGACCTGGTTGCTCGCCTTGGTGGAGCCGGGCACCCGGAGTGACAAACGCCTCATGGGAATGGAATCCATAGTGGTGAGATCACTCATAGCTAGAGCATGGTCAGCAACTAGAGCCTGCGGCTTTCAAAATTGGCTCAATACCATGTCAAGGTGCGAGGCAAGAGAGACACAATATAACCAAATGCTCCCACCCAGCAGCAAGCCCAAGGACTACTGGGCACCATTTCGAGCTTCCTTAGCTGAGACAGCAGAAGCCATGGCAGACCCCACCCCATAGTAATAGTTCCTGTGGTAGACGACATTTGTCGCCTCTGATCTGTAATTTAGCAATTGTTAACCCCCGGAGGGTATGTACAACACGATAACTAAATGGCACATGAACACTTTGGTCACCAGCGTGCTATCCCATTCCCTGTGTTAGCGGGTTGATGCCCAACTTGGCAGACGGAAGGAAGTGCTTGATACACTTGGACTCCTGATGTACTCATATAAACTTGTAATTCCTGTGTATGGAATGGAAATAGTGAGGGGGTGGGAGCTGGGGTTCATGCCCCTTGTTGCTGATCTTTTACATGTTTGTATGCAAAGAAACATGTTCATAAAAACAGTTGAAAAAAAAAACATAGTAATTTTAGACGTACCAAAGAGGGGATACAAGCGTCCTAGTACTGTACCTGCTTCACCAATAATTTTCTGTAGTGTTTTCAAGCCATGGGCTTTGCCTGTGGCCAATGGCACAACAACCCTTTGTCCCCTGCCAAGTAGATGTGATCACTGCAGGTGTACAACTTCTTTTCTCACGCGATTACCCCAGTATTCCCCCCAATAACAGTAGTGGAGTTCCGATTCTCACAAGATTCCTCCCGTACTCCCCTAATACCGCTTGAAAATCTACACCGCTTCCCTGTGCTTGCAGGCACTCTCCATGTGCCCCACCCCTCTTTCATTGGTGCCCTCTCTCTCCGAAATGGCTGTTTTCACTCCATGGCCCTCTGCCATTATCCCCTATTACTCTTCTGTTCATTTGATGCATTTTCTTTTTTCCGACCACGTCTTGCATCATTGCCACAGTAATTGGGCAAGATTTCCCAGGTATTCCCCTGATAAGCCCAATATCATTAAACTGTAACTGGCTCCCTAGACCACCCCCATTTCCCCAACTTCACTTGGTGTCCTTTTTCACATCCCCACCTCTAGCACGATGCGATTGCATATTTTGTCCTCCTCCAAACAATTTTTTTAGGAGTTTCCTTTTCCGGATTGCCTCTGTATTATCACGGGCATTTTTGAAAAGCTTCTAAGCCTCTATACTGCTAAACACCATTTGAGATAGATAAATGTTTTTGGGAGTAGAGGGCACCCTCTTCTTTGTCAGATGTTTTAAAAACTACCAAATGGATTTACCCCAAACCAGCCTAGGAAACCAAGTCAACGCTTTGTGCCCAATTTTTTGGGTTCAAATCCGTCAAGCGGTTTCTGTGCTGCAGCTTCCCACAAATTGGACTTTTTCTCTGTGGGAAGATGAATGGGAGTGGGCCAAAAACAGGGTTTTTTTGTTTTCTTAATGATTGTTTAATTTTTTTAAAAGGAACCTTACCCCAAATTTCCAGTTGGGGGAGGGGGATGTGGTGGTGAGCATGACATTTTTGGGTAAAGTCATCCAAATCCATCCAACTGGTTAAGTTGTGAATACATTAAATGACCACTAAGTGAGGTGAGCATTATGAACTTAGTGTTTGAAGGATAAAACATGTATATCTATTTGTCAAATATAAATCTATGTGGTCATTCTTAAGTTGCCAAACATTTAATTGATTTCATGCAGACAAATCAGGAATCCATACTGGATTTCATTAGTTTGCAAGAATGCAACATGAGTGAGTTTATGGCCCTTTAGGAACGTGCATCCAGTGGATGGGTTCACAGAATAACTCTGAGTCCAAATAACTGAACCAACGGAAGATGGCAAAGTACTGTTTTATTAACAATTATCTAAAAGAGGGAGTTACAACGAACATCAACTGACGTACGCTCGATTTCTCTCAGCGATCTTTTCATAAAAAAACATTTATATACCAAATATACATCAGAGGTGACGTCATACTATGTGGCAAATAATAGAAAACCTAATGGGGATGAGGATAGCTTTAAGAGGAACATTTAAGTACCTATTATATAGGGACTAGGATTGTGAGTGGCTGCCCACTGTCAGGTGGACAATATATGCCTACCTCTAAAACATGTAATCTTCAAAACCATCAAGTACACTGTTTCTTATTGGTCTTCAAACTATAAGGTCCTTTGTTATATGGACACTACAATTGGTTGGCATGCTTATGCCATGTCTGGAACATTCGGTTCATTTAGCAGCACGTAAGCTCAGACTCAGGTGAAAATAGATGGGGCCTGACTCTATCTCTCCACCCAATTAACCCAGGATCTCTCATCAACCAAGCCTTCTGCCATGAATAGTGTCTTTGAACAAGGCCTTGCAAAAGTATCCTTGTCTCTGAGAATACATGGGAATGCGGGCACTCACTACTGTGTTCTAGGACTCCAAGTTTGACTCTATTTTCATCCTTAGCTCACGTGACAGGAGACCCTGATTTGGTCCATTTTACAGGTTTTAAATGTCTTAAATGGATAAAACCTGGCGCTTTTGGTGTTCTTCCTTTGCACCTTAACAAGGGATGATTTATCCTTCACATATTCCCTTCTTTCCAGAATAGATAGCCGACCTTGGCTGCTTCAGTCTTGGCTTTAAGTCAGACAACTTCGTCATGCAGCTCAACAATTTCAGTGTATTCTTGCTGCAAAACAATTCTCCCTTTCTTCTTCATGAGTCCTGGCTTACTAAAATTCATGATACTGATGTCCAGCTTCTATCCAGTGGCAGCTTCACCTGCATTCTATTCTCTACATATAGCCAGCTTCTATGATGACTTAGTCTACTTGCGTTTCAGCATCTGTACAATTATTGAACGGTTGATTTTAAAGCACTTAGTGCATGTGTAATCTTGCTTTTCATATTTAAGAGATAACTTGATTCTTTACTTCATTAGTTTCTGTAGGATCCATACATTCTTTTTAGCCAGTATTCTGAGACATCGTGCAAATTCCTTTATGACATCATCAACTTCTTTTCTTGCTCTTTTTATATTCCTTCTGGGAGTTCTTCCCTCAGATTGTTGTCGCTTCTGGGATACATTTGATAAGGTTGTCTCAATCGGTATCTTCTTTCGAATATACGCTCCGGTATTGCAACAGCTGCTAGTGTCAAACACAGCACACTCTCAGGCTTCCAACATATTGAGGTAGGGGCCGGGATTTCCTGAATAGGCATGCAGCTGCTCCCCTACATTAATGTATCAGACTGTCCACCGCGGAATCAAAACTGTCTACCAGAAAATTATTGACATCTTTATTCTATGTGTTGATAATGTACTTTGCTCAGTTAGTTTAACATTCTAGTTATGAATACAATTTATAAAGGAAGCAATCATTTGAAAGGAACATTGGATACGTTTAAAAAGAGACAGTTTACAATGTTAGTACAATTATAGAATTTCCTCTTTTTTAATAGCCACACACCAGTTTGTCTCTCAAAATGTCCCTCCTCCTATGAAAAGGTGAACAACAGACTTAAACCAGTTATCCGTTTCTTGTGTAAACAACAAAGCAATGTTTAATTGTGCATGTTGACCACTGATTGCACACAGACCAATAATTAATAAAAACAATTGAAAATAACAAACACTGTTTTAGACCCTACAGTCTGCTCCTCTGGCCCTTACAACGTTGGTCAGAACCCCAGAACCCCCTTGTAAAGCGTATCCTTATCCTCAACTACCCCATATGGACAATATACACATGGTGGGATGGCAGCATTACGGCAGGACACACACAATTACAACATAGTCCCCTGACAGTAGGCAGTTCCCCACCTTGGGGGAATGCTTTGCCGCTACTACTCTAAATCTACTTTAAAATATAAAACAAAACACATCACCTGGGGGTCACCAGCGGTCGCAACTGTGACCCCTAAGGTCTCCCTTGTTACCTTTGTGGTCTCCCTTGCTACCCCTAAAAAAACAGATAAAAAACTTTTCTTTTTTTTTAATGGAAGCTCCTGGGCTGTGGCCAGTGCCATGTGGCTGTTTTTTTCTGGAGTAGCTGGCTTTCTTGTTCAGGGTTCTTAAAAAAACAGGGGGTTTTACAAGTGTAACACATTGAGCAGTGAACCTAAATAAGAAAGAATAGGAATAACAAATAGTCTCTCTGGAATTCTATACATTAATTGCTGAACTCATTAAAGGTTTATTTTAGGCAACCTTTAGGGATAAGTCATTAATTTAGTCTGATTTAGTCATTCTTAAAAACCTCAAATTCACAATGCAGACACAAACTATATGCATTTTGCTTTTCACAAGTTGCAGTCATAGCATGTTTTTTACTGCCATTGGGCCTCATTATAGGTTTGCCAGTCCGGGACCTGTGGTACCGGTAAGCTTGCTGGCACATCGTTCCCGGACCGGCAAACTACGAGTTGTGCTTGCGGGTGCCTTTCTGCCCCTATGGGGCTCAAATGGGAATGGGGAAGAATTTTTCCCGGCGCCCAGGAATGGGCAAATACCAGGTCCAACAAGGCTGTAATGACCCGGTCATTGCCCATTTCTTTACTGCCATCGGGCCTCATTATAAGTTTGCCAGTCCAGGAACTACGGTACCAGTAAGCTTGCCGGTTCATAGTTCCCTGACCAGCAAATTACGAGTTCTGTTTGCGGGTGCCTTTCTACAGAAAGGCACCCGCGAGCACAGCATGTCGGATGCACAGCACCGTTCATGAGAGGTAAAGGGCCATGTGATGTCACTTCCGCTACCCCTGGCATTTTGGTGAAATGACATCCCTTCCTGGTCTCCCCTTCAAGCCCTTCAAGAGAGAGAGAGAGAGAGAGAGAGAGAGAGAGAGAGAGAGAGAGAGAGAGAGAGAGAGAGAGAGAAAGAGAGAGAGAGAGAGAGAGAGATAGTTCAGCTACTGGTAATCTAATTATTTACCCTTTATGCTGCTCTAGCGTGCACGTTCGGGATACGTTTTCCAATGTTAATCATGTTTTACATCACTGAATTGGAGCAGTTGCTCTTATCCCCGCTTTTTGTTATCACATGTTGTAGTATAAGATTCAGGATCGGATAATCCTAAAAAGCAATAAAGTTTCGGAGCGCTGCTTACCAAGAGAAACAAGTAACATTTGGCAGTGTATGGCCGAGGCTCACTGCTATTTTCACAGCTTAATCAATGCCTGCGGTATTTCTGTGCCCTCATCAATGTGAATGTTGTCTAGCGGGAAGCCTGTGGAAGACGAAAAAGCAAAGACCACCAGGAAAGCCTTAAGCAGCCGCAGATGGGAATACCAGGATATAAGTGGAGACATTCCTAGCATCAGGAAATCTGCTGGATGGAATTCTTAGGTGTCTTGGAATGCATCCGGGAGAGCTTTTGAACATGAAATTGTATTACGAGGAAAAACACTTGGGCGCAGATAACCAAAGCATGTTCATGTGCTGGGATCGATTAGGAGATGTTTTAATAGACCACCTGCCATATATAGCTTCACCAATTCTTTACAACTGACGGCCATTGCTAATGGAACATGACTCCCTATAATTAGGATATCTTGCTAGGCGAGTGAATGTAAAGTGGTTTCAGAATAAGGATGAGTAATTCATTTTTTTTTTACTTTATATGTTTAGAACGAATGCACTATTAGGAAAATGCATTACGCGCAACACAGGGAAAGGGCATTGAAAGCAAGTGTTAATCCATGTGCGTTACCTATAGAAGAACAGTCACAATGAGGCCGCTCAAAAATCCTCATTGCGGTCTTGTTGGGCAAAGAGAAAATGCAGGCAAAACATCTTTGCACAGAGCTCCTCTACATCCACAATTTCGAATCAGGCGGCAGTGTGGGAACTCCTCATTCAACAAGGGGCTATCACATGGATCCCTGTGGATCGAGATGACTCCAATGGATAGTTCTCTTTTTTCCTTTTCTGGAAAAAAGCAGGGGGGATCAGTTGGAATGCATGTGCTATTTCCACAACATGGCCTGTCATTGAAACTCTTCAACATGCACACCTGCATCAACCTGGAAATGTTTCACAGCATTGTAGGCATACAGCGAATCCCTGATCTGACTGTGCAGAGGTGCATCACAATTCTAGTGATTACACAGACGTACAATTGCTCACACTTTTTCTAGACAGTGCACCACTTCAGCTGAATGCTGCCCTGTTATTTGATGTTTTGTAATGCACCACATGCCATCACGAACAAAAATAAACACAGTTGGAGTGGTGGGCAAAAAAAGAACACATGAGAGCAATTAAAAAACATATCACATGTGTCTCATTAAATCCAAGTAATAACTCTGCAGATCCGAAAAACCCAGATTAAGGACTTGTGCAGACTTGAAGTCCATCAGTGTAGGAAGGAAAGAAAAAGAGCACAGGCATTCTCAGTCTACACCCCAAGACTCTGGAACCCTCCTCCATAACACTACCACACTCGCCCTCTCACTTCTACATTTCAGGAAGGGGCTCTTCAAAGAATGGCTCCTCCCTAACTACTATGCCCACACACCCCTCCACTCCCCATCCTACTTGAGACAGGGTGATCTGCTCCCCAATGTTTCCTCCCCTGGTTGCTTGTAGATCCCTTGCAACCATAAATGTCCACCCTCTGTCTCCCCAGTGTTAGCTCCCCGCTCCTTTGTATCTCTGCTTCCCTCACCATATCGTTCACCCTATGATGGTAAAGTTCTCTGTTTCTTGCCGAAGCTCGGCTTAAGATAAAGACAATACTCTAATAATAATAACACTCTAATAATATTAGAATTAGGTTATGGGAAAAAGATGAGGTCACTAATAAGTCTGTATCAGTCAATGGATGGGTACAACAATGGGGATGCCCGGACCTAAGGCAATCTCGAAGTCCTGGGCCTGCCAAGTGAGGAAGGGCCTGCAGAAGAGCGATGCTTGCAGGTCCTTCCTGAACCTTAAGTGGTCCAGCTCCGATCTGGGTTCCAGAGTTAGATTATGCTATACTTCTTTTCGTACACTTCGGCCACTGACTAAGATCACTTTCTGTCCAACCTCTTTCAGTTGCTAGGTGGGCAGAACCAGTTTGATCACCTCATTTGGTCATGCAGTTGCTATGTCCTCCTCACTAAGTTGGTACAATGCTCTTTGGCAACTCTTTTTGTAATCACACTTGGATGCTCACAATTACACCAAGACTGCTTACCAATCAATCATGGCAGGGCCTACTAAGCCTTACATCCTTCCAAGGTTGCCATAACCGAATCACAGAGGGGGCCTGATTCATAAAACGTCTTTCAATGGGATGAACTCATTGAAACCCGCTTTGTGAATCAGGCCCAACCCTGGGGATTTGCAACACGCTATTCATAAAATAACAAAACGGCAACACTGTAGTTGTGTGGGCTACATAAAAAGTCACTCTTATTATTTTTGTTATGAAAATGTTTTAAATTGTGTCTCTACCAATGTTGAGTGTCTAATTTTCTTTCTTCGATCTACACAATAAGGATAAAAATGAAATTTGAAAAGGGTGGGACTGGGTGGGACTGGGTCAGAAAATCCACTCGAGCATCAATGAAAAAATGGCTCACAGTTGCAAATGGCAATTTGTTCCTTTTGTGATGGACTGAGTTGTAGCAAAGGGGGATTTATTTCAGGAAAATCTATTGCAAATTTGGAATTTTAAAGAATGTGGGCCTCATTACAAGTTTGGTACTATCCACCCCAAATGATATTACAGTTCCCACCACTTTGCATGCCAGAATTACTGGCAGATTACAAATCGTGGGAACAAATGTTAATCCCCATACCATGGCGTCCTATAGAACTGTATGGGGGAATTGTCAGTATCAGCAACGTTTTTAACAGCTGTCTGTTTTTGCCCAGTAGTATGTCTGACTTACCTCCAGCTCTTGACTGGAGGTAAATCTGGTGCCCTACTGGCAAACTTGTAGTATGCCGGTCCGGAAACGTACCGGTAAACTGAATTTCCGACATGTTAATTCCGGACAGGCATACTTATAATGAGGCTACACTGGTCAAAACTACTAGCTGCAAAATGGAGTATCTCATCAAAGTGGCCCACTTTGTCAAAAAACTAAAGTCTAAGGTAGGAACCATTTCTTTACATCATTCATTCAAGAAAGAACAGAAAGCTCTACTGGAGAAACAGACTTTATGATGGTGCTTAGCATTAAGTATAGCTCTTACTGTGATGCAACCAGCTTAAGCATCAAACACTCCACTCTGGATAAATATCACCTATTTGTGCATGACTCCGTTGTTTCCTCACTAGGTCACTGCTTAGAAAAAACCTGCCATAGATAAATACTTCCGAGCCACCAGAGGCGGAATCTCATGAGTTGATTTCTGCACTGGACCGTGCGGATAAGATCAATCATTCATGACTCATTCCTTTGACCACACATTGAATTTAATCTTTCATTCAGAATGCTCATGTATTTTCAGCTGTTCCGATGTTTATTCTGCTTTGTCGGATCATTCTGTTATTCTCTGTACTTTTTCTAGTCTTTACATTTTGCCCCAAAAGCATCCCTGGCTTTTATTTGGACATGTCCCAAATCTAAAGCAAAAGCAACAGACTGCAATCCTGTTTTTGAAGAACTTTTCGCTCTCTTTTAAATTGGTGCTGGGAGTGAAATAAAAGCATGAAGGAATTGTATCTAACTGAACTTGGACAGCATCAATATCTTGAACAATATGATTTTCTTATCATTAAACATTGTTCGCATTCAGATTGAAATAAGCTTATTTAAAGCATAAAAAGAGATGTCAGTACTCGCTAGGGGAAAAAAACAGTAAATACATGAATAGAGAAAAATGAAGTGTTTATGGAGGTTCTACAGCAATTGCCACCCTCTAGATTAGAGGGAAGTGACATTGTGATGTTCCCATTAATTGCACATGGTCACTTTGGTTATTTAAACCGGAAATGTTTTGAATCAGACATTGTATTTGCATTTGTGTGCTATGAATACATTTGTATTTACTTCAGGAGTATTTTCGGTGAAAAACGTAATTTCTTTAGGGACTTAGGGAATACATCTTCTTCCTCTGTTCCTATCATTAGGTACGCATGTTAACTGACAGGTTTCTTTGATGTTTATTTTATAGTTTTGCTGCCCCATATAACACTGTCACTATAATGAGGGTGGCTCTCTCTTTTGTTTGTATCAATATGTACAGTGTCCACAGCCAAAGGCCATGGATAGTGGGCCCCAAAGAAACCTTTTGGTGCAACATGTACAGCGGCCAAGGCCGAAGGACATGGTTAGTGGGCACCAAAGAAACCCATTGGCGCAACATGTACAGTGGACAAAGGCTATGTCTAGTGGGCCCCAACAAAATGTATTGGTGCCATATGTGCAGTGGCGATGTCCGAAGGCCCTGCTTGTCAAATGCCATGCCTAGTGGATTCCAAAGAAAACTATTGGTGCAACATGTACAGTATCCACATCCAAAGGGCAGGGCCACTGGTCATGCTGAAGGCCATGGTTAGTGGGCCCTAAATGAAGCTATTGGGGCAGCATGGACAATGGCCAAGTCCAAAGGCCATGGCTAATGGGCCCAAATAAACTTATTGGTGCAACATGTGGAGTGGCCACAGCTGAAGGCCATGCCTAGTGGACCTTAAAGAATCCTATTGGTGCAACATGTACAGTGGCCAAGGCCAAAGAAGAAGTGGGCCCCAAAGAAACCTATAGGTGCGACATGTGCAGTCGCCACGGCAGAAGGACGTGGCCAGTGGCCATGGCCAAAAGACATGGCTAAAAGAAACTATTGTATAAAAAACCTTTGAAATTGAGTGAAACAACATTAGTCAAGAGAGAGTTAAGGTGATCAGATGTAACATGAAAAAGACATAGCAACAAACCCTTTGAAATTCACTGAGATAACATTTAGTGTATAAACAGTTATGTTGGACAATACATTGCAACAAAACCTTTCACATTCAGTGAAAAAAACCTTAGTTAAGATGAAAATTTAACATAACAATTCCCTTGAAATTCAATAGACAATTCAAGCAAAGCAACATTAAGTATGCGCTCCCTGTTGTGCAGCGTATGACCACAATGATGGCATCAAAAATGATATCACTAATTACATCACTGGTGACATAATACATTTTCATATATGAGATCACTGATTACATGACGGCTAATTTCAGACATGAGATCACTCATTATGTATGTTAAAATATGTTTGTGTCACTCTCTTGGTACACATGCTGTTTTTGTATACTTAAGGATGATAAGAAGATGATGTCGAACAATAGATGAGTGCAAATGTATTATATGAGTACTTGTGGAGCATTCATTTGTAGTATTTGTGGGCATGAATACCTCCAAGTCTAAGATACTGGTGATCAGCGATAGAGCCAAAATAAAATATATAAACAATGCTTTTGTCCGACTATTCTTTATGGGCTGGAAGGTTTAGAGCTGTGCAACCTGGAATGGTTAAAACAGGTTGAAGGCAGATTCTGGCGCAGCATTTTAAGTGTACCCCACAGTACCCCGATGGAGTATCTGTGTTTAGAGCTTGGGCTCCTATCTCTCAAAGCAATGCTGCTCAACCAAAAAGGTGAACTGTTCATCCACCTCCCATTTAGCAATTGGAACCTCCTCAATGGCCCGTATGGCAATCCATCAACAGATGGGACACAGATATAAGGATAATTATCTGAGAATGGTAAATGAGACTTTTGTAAACATCAATTGGAAACCGGACTTCACACATGGAACAAATTATATTAAACTAAAAAAAAGTGTTCTCACGGAAGATAAATGAGTGGAATCGGCTATGTAATTATGCTCATTTGGGAACGCCACATGGATATCCAAAGGTTTCCCAAGCACTGCATCATTTTATGCACCCACAATCATGTTTGGATATATGTCTCGATTGTAAAGTAAGGAGATTGCACTTGCTTATAAGGATCAGTCAAATGCTGGTGCAGTCAGCCTTGGGGGGCGGTTCAAATTGTGCAAAGAGGATCGTTTCTATAGAATTAGCAAAAATCCATTCATGCCAGAAACGGTGAGACATAGTTTCACCGAATGCTCGAACCATGGCCATCTCTACATGCAATATCTGGGTCATTTACTTTATAACTCTGAAACACTCCTGAATGAGGACATTTGGGTGCAGTGTTTAAATTCAAATTCCACCAAAACACTTATTGCCCTATATCAACTCTGGGAAGCTATTAGGACACAGTTTGAGTAATGAAGCGAGGCATAAATGGACCTGATTTGCCTCAGAAACGTAGTGTAAGTTCCATTCATGGAGTTGAACTTGTGTTTAGAAACCTAAGAATCTTAGGCTACTGTTACATAGATCAATGAAATGGAATGAGTTAATTGAGTAGAATGACGGCTGCTATAGTGGGATTTGAGTTGTTAACATGATTTTGCTTTTCGGTTATATAAATCAGTTTGTCTTATTTTAGGCTATTCCACTAGTACGTTTATTTTCGGTGCGCTGATTGTTGCTAATGAGTATTGGTTATGCTGTAGCTGGCTCCAGTTATAAATACGTGGAATGTTTGTAAAATGTCTTATAATGTTTATATGTATTATATGTAATGTATGTTTTAAAAATGTACAAAAAGTTCTATGAACTAAAACGTATATTAAATAAATAAATTAATACAAATAAAATCTCAATTTGACTGGAAGTTAGCCGTTGCCACCTTAGAAGGGGTGGAAAAATACATCTATCTAGGCATTCCAATTAAATTCTGCCCTGCTCGTTGCTTTTATGGTAACTATGTAACATCTAAAGCCTTAAAAAAATGGCACAATATCAAAAGGTTAATTGCCATAAAGGGTGGCAAAAATATTGAAGGGCTGATTACCATCTACTGCACCTGTATTATTCCTGGAATACTTTATGGCTTGGAGATATTACCCGAATCCCATGTGAAGTGGTTGGAAAGAGTGGAAGGAAATATTTTGAGGTCCTTATTGGCTACACAGTGCCAGCCAAAGCACTCAGGTGCGAATTGGGAATTCCCTCCGTTGGATCATTGTGGCTTGTCCTACACTGTAAGCTCTTTGTATCACTGTTGTCGCTTAACGTAGACACAAGCATGCTTCTTGGTCTGATTGCCACTGGTATGCGAGAAAAGAGTATGAATCAATTTCTAAACACCAAGAAAAATTGGCAATAGAGCACTTTGACATGATAGTCGTGTACCTGGACCAAATCCTGACAATGGCGAATGCTCACTCTTTACTAAAATATAGGACCAGAGACTGGGACAGGGCTGACAACAGGCCAAAACTGCATGGGAAAAAAAGACTGTGAATATTGTACTCAAGGTTTCCAAGTAGACACCCCTGTACTTACCTGTCTAAATTGTGTGAGGGGAACTTGAGAAGATGTATTGTATAACTGTGATTCAATATTCTTCCCACATATGAATATATCTGCTGTTCGTGTAAAATCCCTAATGAGGAAAGAATTTGTCGACTGTGCCAGGGGTTGATCAAAACAAGTCATCATATATTATCCTCTTGCCCTGAGTTAAAATTACAATAATATAAGTGGTAACGGGACCTGGTCTTGCATGAAGAGTGTATAGAGAGTGGTACATTCTGGAGTGAAAAATATGGAGCGGAATCACTAGTTATAACAACATCAGCTTTTCACATCTGGAGGGAGGGCTTGATATTATATGCTTAAGGTTTGATTAACCAAACACACATTAAAAAATTATTTATTAAAGGATGACATTTAAAATATACTTATTTAATCATTTTTAAATACCTTTAATTTTGCTCAGTTAAAATAGTCCATTGCATGGAATGTACCTGATTCTGGCAAATTTACTTTAAAAATGTATAATATAGCATGTATATACAGTAGTAAAAAAAAAATGAGAATAGGAACATAGCGAAATAGACGCATGGTGAATCATGATTCTTAGGAAAATGCTTAATGTACAGATGGACATTTTTTATTGTGCTTATTACAAAAATAGTATCTAAACGTATTGTTTCCTAACTGAGAAGTATTAAAAACACTTCACATCTATGTACTGTGATATATTGCAAGAATTCTAAGTATGAGTATTCTAAAATAAATATGAATACCACATAATTACATGCATACAAAAGAAATGGAGCATAGAAATTGAAGATTTATTTTTAGACATGTAATTGGATTAATATTAAGTTCAGTTATTTCTTTTGTAAATTATTTATGATTCTTTAATTCCATTCTAACAGATGTCCTGCCAAAGAAAATGAATCTTTATAATATGCTATTTCTTATTGTACTCATTGTGTGTGTACCGTACACAAAGTTTAAAGAAATTGCAGTGGAGTAAAATGTACTCTGAAAATATGTATATATCTTTATGTAAAAAGAAAATAGTCCTAACATTTGAAAATATAATTAATGTAATCAGTGCTTTTATCAGTCAAGCCATTTATGATGTTATGTCTGATACCATCAGTGATGTAATCTCTGTTGTCAACACAGGCTGCCTAACAGGTGGTGAATAGTTAAGGTGGCGATGCCTGAATTGTCTGCTGAATTTCAAGGGTTTTGGTGCGATAAAATTTCACCTATATTCATTTATTTTTACATTAGTTAAACACTATGAACCCAGAGGTATCAAGTTGCTGTTTACAGAGAGTAGTTATAGGTAAAGGAACAAATAGAAGTCCAATAAGATTGTTCAGAAAGCAATGACAAGGGAAGAGATTTACAGTTCTTAGAGGCAATGACTGGGGAGCTGATCCCACTGGATCTCTTTTCTCTGAATCTGCGGATGGTAATTTAGTGAGCATAAGAGGATCGAGTGGGTCTTGATAATTGTGCTTTAGTGAATTTTTATGATACCTGGGGGCCGTGCTGACGAGGCATTTGTGATGGCTTGTGTCTTGAAGATGATGTGCTCCCGGATAGACAGCCAGTGCACACTTCTTCTGGTGGTCAAAATATGCTCTTGCTCTGGGAGGTATAAGGTGGCCGTGAGAGCATTTCTTTGAATGGTCTGTAGTTTATCAAAGTTGTGCATGGAGATACATGCAAATAGGGCATTGCAATAATCCCATCTGGAGCCAATGAGTGCCCGGGAATTGGGAAGGAAGCAGTGGTACTTAGAAAGGACTTACAGGCGTTGATTAGTTTGGAAGTGTAAGCACAGAAGAGGCAATAGCGTTAACCTGCCTTGCTAGTGACAGGGTGGAGTCTAGATAGACACCCAGAGTCTTGACAGTGCTGGATACAGGGATAGTGATGCCCTCAGTGGTCTGTAGTCTGGGTCAAGCTTGCAGATTCAATTTTGTGAGCCAACCAAGAGAATTTCTGTCTTGTTGTCGTTGAGGCAGAGAATTTGGGAGGCCATCCACACATGGATGGATGGTATGGCAGACTGATTGAAGAGTGTTGGAATCGGTAGAGTAGTTTCCAATGAGAAGGAGAAGGATCATGTCATCTTCATAGTTAGTGTAGGATATTCCCATGGCATCTAGCAACTCAAATAATGGTTTGGTGAAAATATTCTAGAGGGTGAGGGAGACACACAAACCTTATTGGACACCACAGGCGACTGGGCCCGGGGGGGGGGGCACGGCATTGGCTGAAGAAACTCTCATCGATCTGTCTGACAGGAAGGATGTAATCCACAAAATAGCTTCTGATATGATATGATATGATATGGTATTTGTAACGCGCCTATACACAGGTGTTTCAAGGGGAGAAGCTTGCTGATGCAAGGTGATGACACAGAGTTTGGTGGTCGACAAGGTCAATTGCTGCCAATAAGTTGAGTAGGAGAAGGATGGCAGAGTTGCCGGCATCCTTGATCTCGAGCATTTGTTTTTTTTGGTCCAATAAAGCCGATTCGGTGCCATAGCCTGGTCTGAAGCCAGATGGTCATGGACCTAGGAGGTTATTAGATTCTAGATATAGCTGGATCTGTAGGTACGCCCCACGATCAAGGATTTTAAGATGAAAGCAGAGAGTGGTAATGAGATGGTAGTAAGTGGGAATGTCTTGGTCCATTGTGTTTCTCTTTACAGAGAAAGGACCCAGGCATCCTTGAGGGTAGAGCGCACGGTACGTGAGATGAATCAAGCATTGATAAGGGTAGTAATGAAGGGTGCAAGATGTTTTGTCTAGTCCTTGATGGCAGCCACTGGGCAGACATCCCTCTGGCATCAGGAAGTTTTTTTTTTTATAAGGATCTTTTTTGTAGTGAGTGTATTTTACGTATTAAGGTATTATAGCTATTAGAAAACCAGGAGCTGTCCTTGGTAACGTTAGTTGGCGGGGGTGAAGTTTCTAACTTGTGCAGTATTGCAAAGAGCTCCGAAGTGCTAGAGTTCGCATTAGTGATTATTGTGTTGTAGGTGGATCTTTTGTCTTGGAGAATGACCTTTTTATATTCCCTTGCTACAAACAAGAAACCGGTTTTGTTAGCTTCAGTAGGGTTGTTCTGCCACTTGGTTTCAGCCTCATGTTTTAATATGTGGAGTGCTTTGAGGTCATCAGAAAACCAGGCATTGTGATGCGTGGTAGATTTAGCTATGTGTTGGGTAAGGGGAGCCACATTGCAACAAAACCTTTCAAATTCAGTGAAAAAACCTTAGTTAAAGAGACGTTAAGATGAAAATGTAACATAACAAATCCCTTGAAATTCAATGTACATTAGGTATGCGCTCCCTGTTGCAAAATGTATGCCCACAATGATAGCATCAAAGATGATAACACTGGTGACATAATACATTTTCATATATGACATCACTGATTACATCACAGCTGATTTCAGACATGAGATCGCTCATTACGAATGTTAAAATATGTTTGTGTCACTCTCTTGGTGCATATTCTATTTTTGTATACTTAATGATAATAAGGAAATGACGTAAAACAATAGATGAATACAAATGTATGATATGAGTACTTGTGGAGCATTCATGTGTAGTAATTTTGGGAATCAATACCTCCAAATCTAAGATACTGGTGATCAGTGATAGAGCCAAAATAAAATCTCAATTTAATTGGATGTTAGCCATTGCCACCTTAAAAGTGGTGGAACAATACACCTATCTGGGCATTCAAATTAAATTCTGCCCTGTGCAGTCCTTTTATGGTAACTATGTAACATTTAGAGCCTTAAATAAATGCCATGATATCAAAAGGTTAATGTCCATAAAGGGTGGCAACAATATTGAAGGACTAATTACCATCTACTGCACCAGTATTATTCCTGGAATACTTATTGACTTGGAGATATTACCTGAATCCCATGTGAAGTGGTTGGAAAGAGTAGAAGGAAATATTTTGAGGTCCATATTGGCTGTCCCTAACACAGTGCCAGCCAAAGCACTCAGGTGCGAATTGGGAATCCTCTCTCTTAGATCCTTGTGGCTTGTCCTACACTGGAAGCTTTTTGTATCACTGTTGTCGCTTAACAAAGACGAAGCACACTTATGGGTCTGATTGCCACTGGTATGCGAGACAAGAGTATGAATCAGTTTCTAAAAGACCTAGACAAATTGCCATTAGAGCACTTTGACAACATAGTCGTGTCCTTGGAACAAATGCTGACAATGCCGAATGCTCACTCTTTACAAAAAAATAGGACCAGAGACTGGGACAGGGCTGACAACATGCCAAAACTGCATGGGAAAAAAAGACTTTCTTAATATGGTACTCAAGGTTTCCAAGTAGACACCCCCTGTATGTACCTGTCTCAGTTGTGTGAGGGAAGCTTGAGAAGAATTATCATATAACTGCGATCCAATATTCTTCCCACATGTGAATATATTAGCTGTTGGTTTAAAATCCCTTATGAGGAAAGAGTTTGTCAACTGTGCCATGGGTTGATCAAAACAAGTCATCATATATTAACCTTGTGCCCTAAGTTAAAAGCACAATATTGTAAGTGGTAACGGGACCTGGTCTTGCATGAACAATTTATTGAGAGTGATCAATTCTGGATTAAAATATATGGAGCAGAATCACTAGTTATAACATCATTGGCTTTTCACATCTGGAGTGAGTCCTTGATCCTATATGCAGTAGAACTTTCATGTGCAATGAATGGATCAAATAGTTTATTGGTGAACTGATGGATTTTCTTTATTTTAACCATAATTGTGATTAATTAATTTGTAATGTATAACTAATGCTTGTATTTTTTATTTCAAAATGTTCTTTCTTTTTTTTCAACATTTGTGTATGTCTTACTTTACTATGTGCTTAAGTTTTGTGTAACCAAACACACATTAAAAAAAGTATTTATTAAAGGATGACATTTAAAATATACATATGTAATCATTTTTAAATACCTTTAATTTAGCTTTATAGCAAGCAGTTAAAATTGTCCATTGCATAGAATGTACCTGATTCTGGCAAATGTACTTTAGAAATGTATAATATAGTGTGTATATACAGTAGTAACAAAAAAATGAGAATATGAATACAGCAAAATAGACGCATGGTGAATCATGATTGTTAGGAAAATGCTAAATGGACAGATGACCATTTTCTATTGTGCTTATTATAAAATTAGCATCTAAATGTATTGTTTCCTAAATGAGAAGTGTGAAAAAACACTTCACATCTATGTACTGTGATATATTGTAAGAATTCTAAGTATGAGTATTCTAGAAAAAAATATGAATACCACATCATTGTATACATACAAAATAAATGAAGCGTAGAAATTGAATATTTCTTTTTAGACATGTAATTGGATTTATATTAAGTTCAGTTATTTCTTTTGTAAATTATTTATTATTTTTGTATTCCATTCAAACAGGTGACCTGCCAAAGAATATTCATCTTTACATACTATACTATTTTTATTGTACTCATTTTTGTATGTACTTCAAATTGTGGACGTACACAAAGTTTAAAGAAATTGCAGCAGAGTAAAATGTACTTTGAAAATGTGTTTATATCTTTATGTTAAAGAAAATAGTCCTAACATTTGAAAATGTAATTAATGTAATCAGTGCTTTTATCAGTCAAGTTGTATATGATGTTTTGTCTGATTCCATCTGTCATGTAATCTCTGATGTCAACATTGGCTGCTCAACAGGGGGTGCATAGTTAAGGTGGCATTGACTGAATTGTCTGCTGAATTTCAATACACTTTCACCTATATTCATTCATTGTTGCATTTGTTAAGGATTCTAAACCCAGAGGCATGAAGGTGCTGGTTACATAGAGTAGTCACAGGTAAAGGAACAAAAAGAAGTCCAGTAAGATTGTTCAGAACGCAATGACAAGGGAAGAGTTCCAGTTCTTAGAGGCGGTGACCAGGAAGCTGATCTCACCGGATCTCTTTTGTCTGAATCTGGGGATGGTAAGTTGGTGAACATAAGAGGATCATGTGGGTCTTGATAATTGTGCTTTTGTGAATTTTTGCGATAGGTACCTGGGGGCCGTGCTGACAAGGCTTTTGTGAGTGATGGCTTGTGTCTTGAAGATGATGTGCTCGCTGATCGGCAGCCAGTGCACATTCTTCTGGCGGCCGAAATATGCTCTTGCTTTGGGAAGTTTAAGGTGGCCATGAGAGCATTGTTTAGAAGGGCCTGTAGTTTATGAATGTTGTGCATGGAGGTACCTGCAAATAGGGCATTGCAATAATCCAATCTGTAGCCAATGAGCGCCTGGGCAATGGTAAGGAAGCTGTAGGTACTTAAAAAAGGGGCTACAGGCTTTGGTTAGTTTAGTAGTGTAAGCTGTAGAAGAGGCAATAGCTTTAACCTGCCTTGTTAGTGACAGGGTGGAGTTTAGATAGACAACGAGAGTCTTGACAATGCTGGATACAGGTATAGTGATGCCCTCAGTAGTGAATGATCCATAGTCTGGGTCAAGCTTGCAGATTTAATGTTGTGGGCCATCCAAGAGAACTTCAGTCTTGTTGTTGTTGAGGCAGAGAATGTGGGAGGCTATCCACGTCTGGATGGTATGGTAGACTCATTGTAGAGTGTTGCAATTGGTAGAGTCATTTCCAGTGAGAGGGAGAAGGATCTGCATGTCATCTGCATAGTTAGTGTAGGATATTCCCATGTCATCTAGCAAGGCAAATAAAGGTTTGGTGAAAATATTGCAGAGGGTGGGGGAGACACACGCACCTTGCGGGACACCACAAGCGACTGGGGCCAGTGGGGCCACAGCGTTGGCTGAAGAAACTCTCATCGATCTGCCTGACAGGAAGGAGATAATCCCAAAAATATCTTCTGGGAATAAGATTGCTAATGCAAGGTGATGACACAGAGTTTGCTGGTCAACAAGGTTAAAGGCTGTTCGAGTAGGAGAAGGAAGGCAGAGTTGCCACCATCCTTGATCTCGTGCATTTGTTTTTTTTTTGGTCTAATGAGGCCGATTCGGTGCAATAACCTGGTCTGAAGCCAGATTGTCGTGGACCTAGGAGGTTATTAGATTCTAGTTATAGCTGGATCTGTAGGTAAGCCGCACGTTCAAGGGTTTTAAGAAGAACACGGAAAGTGGTAATGAGGCGGTCGTTAGTGGATATGTCTGGGACTAATGTGTTTTTTTTTTTTTTACAGAGGAAGGACCCAGGCATCCTTGAGGGTAGAGGGCATGGTACCTGATTATAATGAAGCCTTGACAAGGATAGTCAATAAGGGTGCAAGAGGTTTGGTGCAGTCCTTGATTGCAGCCACTGGGCAGACATCCCTCTGGCATCTGGAAGCTTTCAAGCCTTTGATGAGCTGGGTGACCTCAGTTTCAGAGACCTATTTAAAGTTAAATAGTGGAAGATTTTGTAGGGCCTGGTGGCAGGGTAGTCGGGTAAGTCGCCACTCAAGGAGGTTTTTTTAATAAGGATCTATTTTATGTAGTGAGGTATTTTGGATATTAGAACACCACAAGCTGTCCTTGGAACTGTTAGTTGGTGGTGCAGGAGTTTCTAACTTGTACAGTATTGCAAAGAGCTCCCTAGTACTAGAGTTCACATTCAAGATTCTTGTGTTCTAGGTGGATCTTTTTTCTTGGGTGAGAATGGCCTTTTTATATTCCCTTGCTGCGAGCGAGAAACCGGTTTTGTTAGGTTCAATAGGGTTGCTCTGCCACTTGGTTTCAGCCTCACATTTGAATTTATGGAGTGCTTTGAGGTCATCAGAAAACCAGGCATTGAGATGCGTGGCAGATTTAGCTTTGCATTGGGTAAGGGGAGCAACAGTGTTGATAGACCGGTTGAGAGTTGAGTTGTACAGATCTACCAGGGCGGCAGGGTCATTAACAGGGTGCTGTGGGTTAGCTCATACAGCAGCGACAAGATCTGGATTTTGGCAATATTTTGTGTACTCTGCATTACTGTCAGAGGCAAGGGCGTAGCCCCAGTTGTATGAGGTTTACATATTTGTATGGTGAATAGGATGATGCCATGATTGAATGGCAGTGATTTCAATGTTGCAATTCAGGTCAGTTAACCAGTCTAGGATTCTGCCTTTCCCGTGCATGGGGCTGAGGATGCGTGTGTGCAAGGCCTAACCTTTTAAATGAGCTAGCTAGAGATAAAACATTTAAATATATATATATATTCAAGGAACAAACTTTAGTTGCAGAGACGTTAAGGTGAGAACTTAATGCAAAAAACCATGAAGTTCATCTAAAGCCACCTTAACTTAATGCCCGATCTTGCGCATCCTTTGACCACAAGGACGACCGCCCAGATGACATCTCTGAAGACACACTGATGACCTCACTGGAGACCTAGATGAATTTCAGGTTTTTTTTGTGTGTTAAGGTCTACACCTTAATGTCCCTACACGTAAAGGTGTTTTCTTGAATTTCAAATGTTTATTTGCAATGTATTGCTCACCTTAACGTCCTTGCAACAAAAGTTGTTTTCATTGAATTTCAAGGGTTTGTTATTTCATAGATTTTTTCTGCACTACTCGCCATGGCCTCAGTCATGGCCAGTGGCCACGGCCTTTGGCGGTGCCCACTGTATATTTTAGAACATTACCAGACTACTACCCATAGCCAGTGGGCCCAGTATTTAGCTGTGTTCCCTGTCCTTTTTAGAACACTAACAGACCACTAGCCACGGCCTTCACCCACTGTATTTATCAAATCACTAGCAGACCACTAGCCATTGGCTTCGGCCATCACTAGCAGAACACTAGCCACGGTCTTCGGCCATGACCAGTGGTCATGGCCTCTGCCCCTGCAAATTTTATTTTTTAAATCACTACCAGACCACAAACCATAGCCTCTAGCTGTCCCAACTGTATTTTTCCAATAACATAAATGTTATTAGCCATGGACATTGGGCATGCCCACTGTCCATTTTAGAACACTACCAGACCACTAGTCATGGCCTTCAGCCATGGGCAGTGTTTTTTTAAATCATTACCTGATCACTAGCCATGGCCTTCAAGCATGGCCATTGGGTCTCCACTGCCCATTTTAAAATACTACCAGTCCACTCGTACCAGTAATTGTTCACCCCGACCTCACTGTACGTGTTAAAATTACTAAAAACATCTTTTTAATTTCTTTTCTGCCACAGGGTGTCCTGTTTTCAATGTTTCTTTCGTTTTTTACTTCTGGGTGTTTTTCCAGTGTTTTCAAAACATTTCAGAATCTATTTGTCACAGTGTTTTTCTGTGTGCCCCTTCAAATAGTCACAGATATCTGTTTTTTCCAGTGGCTGCAAGAATAACATATGACCAGGTTTGAGAGGTTAGCCTCGAAATCCACCCTAATGCAAGACGTTCATCATTCACAGATTGATTTGGACCTCTTTTCACAGTGCCATTATGATGTATAAAAGATGGCAGGCTTTGAGAACTCACAATTTATTTAGGCAATGGACAGTGATATTACATTATTTGCGAAGGATCACACACTTTGGTTAAGCAGCATGCTACAAGCCCAATGTTTTATTACAGGTCTCTTGGTGACTGTTGTGATACATCACATGACCCCAACTAATTGCATTTAAGCAGCACAGAAAAGGGGGAAAAATGACCAGCTACAAGAATACCATATACCCAGGTACCTTTGCTCCCACAGTGAAAAACAAAAGCTGGCACCCATGAATAAATGAAATAGATGGGGGAAAGTATGATTAAGTAGCGGGGCACCACAGTTTTATTGACAGTTAGCTTGTTTCTTTTTCTGTAAACATAACTTTGTGTAAAAAAAACGAAATCATTTCCAAATGTACTTCTGGTGCATGGGGGTATAATCTCCTGGCACTAGGAGACTTAACACAACATTATCACAACCTCCCTGTTGTTGCCAACAGGTAACCCCTGTGCACTCTTACAAGGACAAAAAACATCATGCATACAATCTCTCGGATTGAAACAGTTAAACCAATAACTTTGTGTTCAATATCACCATGTAATGTATGTTACATCATCAGAGAGAACTCCCAAAATAGAAGACAATTCTCATATATTTACAATTTTCAACATCATCAAAATGTATTACCATTTGATGTAACGTTCATAAATTGTAATCTCACATCATCTAATGATCTAGCGACTGTAGGATACATTCATACAAAGTAAGATTTCCTAAATCGGCTCTTCAGGCCAAAGTACATGTTTAAACATAAACAAAATCCCACATAGGGTATGTCAGATCCAGGTGTCCAATTATATTTCCATTAGTGACACTCTTGAATCAAAATCAATTTTCAAAATGTAGCCAACGCGTTTTGGATTAACCATCCATCATCAGGGCTTATTATTTAAAGTATCTTGTGAGTGGTAATAACACATTTTCATCTGTGTTACTCCAATGTTTTCAGTCAACCCCAGGGGCGTTGTGATCCGTGGTGTACTTGTTATATGTTTGAATTGTGAAGGGTTTTGACCCATGCTGAATCAATAGACTGGGTAGATGTGGGGATGAGCTATCGCCGCCCACGTTCACGCCAGAATCCAGGAGAACTGCGCAGTTGGCACAAGACCACTCCAAAGATACAACCTTCTTGTGGGGGGTTCCACATAACCACTCTACTGTAAGGATGTCATCAAAACAATGTTAAGCAAGGGTCCTATACTATCAAGCAAAATACCACTCTATTGAAATGCAGTAATTCAAGACAGATCCCAAAAATGGATGCAATACCGGTACTCACCACTATCAGAAAGCAGGCGTTTTAAAACCACCATTCTTTTGTGTAAAACTGAACAGAGGAACCCAAACCAGGCCAAGGAAAGACTTGCTAAGAGGTGGATACAATGTAAAACTATATTCTGAAATGACTTGAAGGAAGTAATTATTTAATGTATATGTAAAAATTGTAAGTTTGATTTACACTGGGAACTAAAGTGACATTTAGCTGAATTCTGCCTGACAACTACCCCCGACAGGAGAAACCTGCTCAGCCACTCTTCCCAGGCCAAGGGTCTTTGTGCTAGTGTCCCTGGTCAGTGGGACCCGAAGAAACCATGCCCACTGTATATTTTACAAGACTACCGTCCTTCGCCAAGGTGTTTTTTTTTATTCCATAGTTTGTATCCGCACCACTGGCCATGGCGCCACAGCCTTCGCTCGTGCCCACTGTATATTTTTAAATACTGCTGGAATTTGTTCATGCCCATTTAATTGTATAAAACACTACCAGGCCACTAGCCATGGCCTTCAGCCGTGCCCACTATATATATTACAACACTACAGGCCTTTACCTGTGCCCACTCTATTGTTCAAAACATTACCCCGCCTCTAGCCATGGTGAAGTGGGAGAATGGGATAACACCCTTCCCCAATCTCATCCAGACCATGGCCTAGGGGATCACGACCCAGACACCCCCCACGAGAGGAGTTCATTTACCTACCAGATGACAAAATACCCTGGTTCAGAAACCTAAACATAAGAGGAGTGTGCCCACCAGCACGACAGGCTCAAGCCGATGCCTGCAACATGGACCAGCTCAATTAGAACAACAGTCATAAGTATTCACATCATTAGAGATGCCATGACGACATAGCCAACAGACAGAACACACGTGCCACCATGCAAACTGGTCACTCACACACCAACCTACATGAAGAACATACTCAGTGCTATGAAGTAGGGGACTGACACACCCACTGACGTGCATCATTGTTATTTTTACATAGGCCTTCTACAGCTCTGCAGAAACGCAAGACGCATGAAGAGCTTGTGTACATGCTTGCTGCGCTTTTCCCCCCGCCACCCATCCCTATGGCGACACCACCATGTATATCTGGTGCTGCCTGTGACACTCTGCCGCCCCGCGACCTCCATACTATGGATTATGTACCGCTACCCATAAAGTAGGCCCGAGTAGGCCGCAAGCAAGAGTCCCAGACAGTAGCCTCGCCATGAAAATCCTCTCAGCGACAAGAGTACAAGTGCTGACCATGTGGAATGTGCCTCCAACGAGAGCTCACAGCCAGGGCCACAAAGTTGCATTTCGCATGCCTCGAGCCCAGCGCCAAAGTTACACCTGTGAGTGCCAAGCCTTCAGAGGCGAAATACAAAACTAATGCTCATAATTCTGCTCCAGCTACGGTCTCTCCACATGTGACCAGGCTGAACTGACAAGGTGCCAAGCAAACGAGACAGACAGTCACCAGGGTCCCACGTTTGGGACACAGGTTGCAACAACGAAGCGGCAAGATGGACACCTACAGCGATGGGAAAGACCTGCTCACAAGCCCATGACCAGACCTGTCTGTTGTCCGCACAAACACATAGTTGCACAATTGTTGCTAATGACAGGTACACCTCGAGCTGGGAACGATGATGGTCCCAGGCTTGGGGGCTCGCGATAGAACCAATCAGAACACACGGGGGCTTACTACTGACGTCAGTACTCTTAGCCAATCACCAAGGGTCCCCCTGTAACAATTCTAAAGTAACAACTGTTAGGGACAGCCCAAGTGTACCACCGGATCCGACCTTATCCACTAACATTTCTTCCCATAGGGGACATATACTAACCCTACCACTCGGGGACCCAATCCAGAGTGGCGATAGGTTTTGTGACGATTTTTCCCAGGTGACGCGAGTAGAGCGTCATACTGCTGTAAAAAGGGCTTGCGAGCCCCACTAAGGACGAGAGTCTCATCGGATGCATATGAGCCGAGACCCATCCCTGCTGTTATTACAATAAACAGCAGTACTTACCTTGCTTCTTGTGTGTGCCTCATACTCCTTTTGGGGACCCGGGAGGAGTTGGGGCCTCCCCAGCCCAGGGGTATGCGGACGGCTCTACCGGCCCCGGGAGAATCACCCCGACAAGTAGGAGGCAGTGCTGAGATCCCCATATGTCGACAGACTTAGAGACCTCCCAGGACGCAGGCAGGAAGAACGGGCAAGCACGCCTTTGGTAAGAGAAGAGGGTAACAGGAGAGGAAGGAAGGAAGGAGGGGATGGAAAAACAGATCACGGTTCTATTGATATGATTGAAGAATTACCTGACACAGAGGAGGAGAATGAATACACCAACATTACCCCATAGGCACGTGGGAAATGAGGGGGTACAATCTAATGCCACTCCTAGAAAGGGGAGGGGCCAGACCACAATATGTCCCCTGGAAGCATGCCGATAAAGAGAATATTAAATGCAGACTCCAATCTCTAAGTGGTGGAGCAGGGAAGTGGATATATGAGATGGAAAAATACACGACGTGACAGAAACTAGTGGTGGGGGATGTAAAGGGGCTCTTAATATCAATATTGGGGGATGCTGCAGATGACATCTGGAAAAGGGCAGGCTTCCCAGGGGTCACAGTAATAGATACGTCACATGATAGAGCACCATTTGCAAATTGCAGACATGCGCTGTGGCAGGCTTTAAAGGTTCAGTACCCAGACACGTCAGACATAGGAGCAATAACGTCACGCAAGATGTGTGAGAATGAGGATCCTGTTGATTACATCCAGGAGATTCAGGAGAAGTGGCGCTTGGAAATGCAGGAACCGTGGGATAAAACACTAGCAATTTTCTACCATATACTAGTACAGGGGCTCCCGGAGCAAGTACAAAGGAAGCTGCAGAAAATAGTGGGTATCGAAGTTAAGGCCTGGCCGGAAATACAACTGACTATAGTACACCACTGCAGGCTGTGGCAGGAAAAGATGAAACAAAAGGAGGATGATGGGAAGGCCGAAGAGGCAAAACTGGTACAAAAGAAGTTATCCAAATATGCCATGGAAGGAGCACTAATAACAACACCCACCCCCACACAGGTCACGGGTACACAAGACACAACACAACAACAGGTAGCACAACTGCAACAGCCAGCACAAGTAATAACACAGCAGATGCCCCCATACACGGCATACACAGGAGGAGGATAAATGCAAATGGGAAATGGATACTTTAACAACTACAAGGGGAGGGGTGGTATGATGAAAGGGAGGGGCTATAGCCAACAGGCATAACAACAAGGAGGGTTCTGGGGCTACTACCCAAACGGACAGCAAGGATACCAAGACAACGCGGGGAGTTTCCCATGGCAGACCAGAGAACCACCAACATGTTGGATCTGTGGGATGGTAGGGCACATGTCACGCACATGCAGGATGAGTCCTACACAACCAGCCTGGGGGGAACAAGACCACACTGGAGAACAACAGATTCGACAACGACAGGGTATACAACAATGCCCACCACAATAGCAAGCGCCACTACAACACCCACTCCCACAGCAAGAGGTGCAAACATACACACCTCCACAGCAACAGGTACAAACAAACACACCACAACAGCAACAGGCGATAACAACACTACACCATCAAGTGCACCCGGTACAACAGCTCACACAAGTACAAGACAATGCAGTATCAACAACTAATGAACAACTACAGCATACATGGCTGGGGAAGGTGACAATATTGGGCCACAACCCTTACACAGGGAGCGGTCAGTCACTATACCCACAATAGGACAGCCCACAGATGTCTTTGATGTTCTATTGATATGATTGAAGAATTACCTGACACAGAGGAGGAACTACGCATACAAGTGGCGATAGGTGACAAAATAATTTCCTTTTTAGTTGACACCGGGGCCACTACGTCTTGCATAAGGGAAGGGAAGTTTAAATTGTCAGGGGAAGCCATGTACACTCAAGGATTCTCTGGGGCTCGAGGGTTGGTTCCCTTTACTGATAACATCTCCTTATCTATAGGAGATCATGACATGTCTCTTCCGCTTCTGTACTCGAAGCAATCACCAGTAAACATACTTTGGAGGGACATAATGAGTAGATTAAATATGACAATATCCTTCAAGGAGAACGGTATAATTTGTTCCACACCAGGAATAAACATGCTCACAGCACGACAAATACTGCAAGCTTACTGTGGTGAAACTGTAGCTCGGGCTTAGCCTGTAGATGGAGAGATGTTCCTATATCGAACAGACATGGCATTTGCATGGATGCCTGGAATTGAGGGCAAGATTTGCAGAAGGCCAACCGCATACTTGTTCAGACCAGAGACCCCAGCAAGTAAAACAGAGGGGAAGATAATTTCAGTGACCATCAAGAGCATCATGGCAACTGCAAATTACATCGAAGTACATGCCCAAGACAGAGAGGGGAGGGCCTGGAGAGCAGTAATAGCACTGGCTGAGGGTGCAGGCTCACACAGGTATCAGATGAGGAGCTCTTCTCAGACAATAAAGAAGAAGGAGAGATGGTGTTGAAGATGAGTGTTGACATCTGGTTGAGAGTGACATGCAAGCAGGTGACACTAAAAATGGCAATGGCACTAGAGGCACCTGCCTCTACACCAGTACCATATTATGAGGAAGACTTGGCAGCAGTACCAGCATCCCTGTGGACCACCAGTCTATATGACGTTGGCTGCATAAAGAGTATTGGAGGAGTGAAAATAAAACTGAAAAAGGGAGCAATGTTACCCAGGGTGAAACAGTACTCACTATCAAAAGAGGCAGATGAGGGCATATATGAAACAATAACAGCCCTGATAAAAAATGGCATATTAGTGCCATCAGAATCACCATGCAACACGACTGTGTACCCAGTGCGAAAAGCAAAAGGAGGGTCTTGGCATTTCATCCAGGACCCTGGGCCCTTGAATTACATTGTAGAGGTGGAGTACCCCATAGCAGCAAACCCAGCCACCATACTATGTGGAATACCAGCAGAGGCATCATGGTTTACTGTGATTGACCTCAAAAACGCATTTTTTTTGATACCTCTACACCCAGATTCACAAGACTTGACAAGCTTCACATACAGGAACACAAAATGGAAACATACAAGGTTGCCTCAAGGGTACTGTGAGTCACCATCCATCTTCAACAGAGTAATACAGATGGATTTGAGAAACATTGAGATGGAGAGCACGGTGCTGTAATACGTTGATAACATCATCATTTGCAGCACCACTTAAGAAAGATGTAGAAAGGACTGAGTAAAGATGCTCACAGTGTTAACTGAGAAGGGGTATAAGGTGGACAAAGAAAAGTTACAGTACTGTCAGGAACAAGTACTCTACATTGGCCAACTTTTCTCTCAGCATGAAAGAAACATTGCACCACAAAGAGCACAAGCCATAACCAACACACCACAACCCCAGACAGTGAGAGAACTACAGCAATTTCTGGGACTATGCAACTACTGCAGGGCATGGGTTGTTTGACTACAGTTCATACATAGGAGCCCTGCTCGAAGCCCTCAGAGAAGCACAAAAAGGGGACAGAAAGTTGGGGTGGACAAGAGAAATGAAAGAGGCCTTTGATGAACTGAAACACGTCATATCTACAGCACCTGTGCTAGCCACTCCAAACTATGAACACCAATTCTTCATTTTTTCACATTGCGATTCAGTAGTAATGAAGGCAGTGCTGACACAGGAAACAAGCATGGGACACAAGCCCGTGGCTTTCTACAGCGGACACTTGGACCCTGTAATGTTAGGTCACTTCCCTTGCGAACAAAGCCTGGCCGCCGCAGATTTTGCGGTGGAAAAATCATCATCGATAACTATGGGGTGCCCTACCACACTATTCGTGGAACATGCCCACTTTTCCATCTTGAACAAGCCTAAATCAACACTGACCACCCAGAGAGCATCAGGTTATGAAAATGATTCTCTCCAGGCCAGAGTTGACAATTGTAAGGTGCAGCAATGTAAACCCAGCAAGATTCATAGCTGAGGCAATTGAGGATGGTGACTATGCTCACGACTGCACACAAGCCATTGAAATTTACTCCGGCACAAGAAAAGTTGAGGAAAATGCACTAGCAGGGGGAGAAATAATGTACATTGATGGGTCATCAACGATCGACCAAATCGATGGTGTTAGAAGGACAGGAGCAACAGTGATTAAGTTGACAGAAGACTGGATGTATGTGCCAGTAAAGTGTGTTCAGCTACCACAACATTACTCGGTCCAAGCCGCAGAGCTAGTGGCCCTAATTTTGGTATTAAAAGAGAGCTTTGATAAAAGAGTGATGATTTATTTCGACAGTGTGTACGTCACGTCAACAGTCCACTCAGGATTAATAAAATGGCAAAGGAGAGGGTTCAGAAGAGCAGATGATACACCAGTACAACACGCCCTACTACTTGCAGAACTAATTGAAGTAATTGATGACCCGAAAGAGATAGCCCTGGTAAAGTGTCAGGCACACACCAACAGGGATGACCTCATCTCAAAAGGTAACGAAACAGCAGACGCACATGCTAAGCATGCCGCATATTTTGGAGAAACTTGGACCCCCCCAGAAAAAGGAAAAGATGGGGGGAGGGTGGGAGCGAGACAAATGTTGATGAAGGATGGGTACACACACATCCCTGAAACGCAGATACTGGAATTACAGGCAGCAGCACCTATGGCAGAAAAGGAGCTATGGGTAAAAAGAGGATGCACAATGTCTCCCACTGATGCATTGTGGCATCAGAGTAATACAGGAAAGGTAGTGATGCCCCTAGCACTATTGAAAACAGCCCTAGCTCAGCTACACCATCCAGCACACACAGTGAAGGAAGTGATTGCAGCACGAATTAAGGAGGCCTGGTTCTGTCCCGAGCTAAATTCACATGTTGCAACATTTATCAGCAATTGCCTAACGTGCCAACAGTTTACAGCCGGTCACACGCTGCAAGTGATAAAAGGTACTATACCCCGGCCAGAAGTACCCTTCCTACACTTACACATTGACTACATTGACATGATCAACGTATGTCAAGGACAAAGATATATGATTATAGTGGTGTGCCCATTTTCAAGATGGATTGAGGCTGGACCCTGCTCTCATGCGGACACATTCAGAGCGGCTAAATTCTTGGTGAGGGAAGTTTTCCCGAGGTGGGGAGTGTGCGAAGTGTTGCGGTCAGACAATGGCCCACACTTTGCTAATGAAATGTTCGAGCACATAACTGCAATGCTTGGCATAAAACATAAGTTTGCATGCCCATACCACCCGCGGGCCAACGGTATCTGTGAATTCCTGAACGGCCTGCTAAAAGAAGAGATTGCCAAAATACAGCAGACAACTAAGAAAAGCTGGTTGTACTGTCTCCCCTTAGCTCTGTTTGAGCTGAGGAATAAGCCAGGATCTGACCACCACCTCACTCCCCACGAGGTGGTGACTGGACAACAGATGCGCCTTCCATTAACACCAGCGTCATGGGCCTTCATCGACTATGACAGCTCTGCAAATGTTTTTGGTAATGAAATGTACGACTATGTGTCTTGCTTGATTACTAGTGTTGCCTTTATCTCTCAACAGCTCCAGCGCACGTGGGGCGGGTCGAAGGTCACCCAACCAGAAGAAACAAACAAGGAACAAAAGCAGCAAAAACAGTGGATTGTTGCGGAAGGAGACAACATTCTCCTCCGCAATTTCAATAGAAAGTGGAACAGCCCCAGGGTCACGGGGCCCCACTTGGTGGAAGCAGTGGCTCCCAGAGCCGTTAAACTAGCTGACAAGAGAGTCTGGTACCACCTCCACGACGTCAAGCCCTACAAAGTCCAGACCTGCCCTCGCTTTGATGACAGAGCCACCACAACAACAACAGCACTTCCAATACCAACAACGGACAAAGACACAGCAACAGCAACAAAGGACAATTGTGACACTACCACTGTCCCATCCCCAGCCACAGACATAGCCATAGACTTTGGACAATCACCCATTGCCCACCCCATGGTCGCGATATCTCAAAGCAAACAAACATCTGCCCCGTCCAGCCCCATCCATGTCATTACAAAATAAAGGACGTTGTCTAACTTGAATGATGCACACACATATAAACACATGTATGCTCTCTTTTTGTCTCTCACATGCAGGTACCGCATATTACTGTGTTGTATAAAAAGTGAGGTAACTAAAGTTGTGTTGTGCCCAGGAGTAAATGCTACCCACAGATGATAACACCCCTGAGGCCCTGTCACACCAATTTGTATACCATATAAAGAGACCAAAGAATCTAAAAAAGAGAAGGGTACATGCGTACTACAACACATTCATTTTGGCCATAGAACAATCATTCCCACATTTCCATGAGCACTTACCATCTCTGAGAGATAGGTCACTTAGATTAGCGTGGGAGCAGCTTTTCCCCTGGGCACTGAATGACTATCTGATAGGCAGAGCTTGACTAACAGACAACTGACCAAATAACGCATATTTTCAGAATTTTCAGGCGGGCATCTTTAACATCACAAGAATAAGCTGCAGGACAGCAGCAAAGGTAAGGGCAAAAATGCCAGTGAGATTAGCTATTGTAATAAAGTTCATAGGTGTGTTGGTTGTCACTGGTCTATTGGCTTCCTCTGTCTGGCAGAAACACTATGCTTATGACATGATGTCTGTACCCAAAACTACCTCACCCCTTCCCACGGCTGCAACAGGTACGGTGTCAGGTGGTACAAGCAACCCCAGAAGTAAAGAACATAGGGTTAAACGCAGTACATATGGAGATGATAAGGGAATTGACACATACCTCACAGATTCAGCACATGTCTCGAACAACATGTGGTATCAGCACATGACCAAAATTGGTAAGGAGACAACTGAGGACAACTGCTGTGTGTGCTTGTTGATCCCATATGCTATGAGCGCATCAAGAACATGTGTAGCTACTGAAGTACCAGCAAAAACAGTGGAATGTCTGATATATTTGGCACTATTCCAAACAAAAGGACGATTTCAAGGGACAGTGGTGACACTTCAATGGAAAACGAGGGACACATATCCATACGAAAATAATTTCCTCAAAACATATCTGATGTACCATAAAAGGAGCCTACATACTGAAGGTTTCAGATATATGACGGATGGTCCAGAAAGAGGAGAAACGAAAAAAGTAACGTTACAATACCTGCCGTGTGATTGGTATGCCAGCGAAATTGCTGATGAACAAGGGTGTTGGGAAAGACCTCTAATAACAATAACTATGAAAATATATACGAATGACAGATGGGAAATAGGAGTGGCGGGGAGCAATATAATAACACGAGAAAATATTACCTCTATAAAAGAGCACAACGACAGATGTTGGATGATATGGGTCAAATATGTACCGATGCTGACGTGGATGGAGAAGGACGAAGATCCAATAAGTATACTACTGCTAACTGCACCCACACTGTGCTATCAGCACAACAGGGATGTGGATGATGGATATAACACCAACTGTGAGAGAACGATAGAGATACCAGAGGGGGTTGACAGCACAGCAGTTCTAATGGACCACTATTGTGCCTGCAGCGATAAGGCATACCATACCTTGCCTCCATTATGGAATGGAATATGCAATATGGTACAAATCAATGTGCCATCCTGGTTGTGCCTCAGAAACATGTCAACATGGCCTACTTCCCCCAGATGGACGAAGGGAACAAAAGGAGGAAAAGATCTCAACAATCAGAAGAAGGAGACAAGAACAACAACGATAACATTTTACCAAGAGTGAAAAGACAAGGTGAACCACTGACAGGAAACCACCTGTGGGGAAGATCGGAAACAGTTCTCACCTCCATCCCACCAGAACACAGGCTATTTAGCAGAGCAGCAATGTTCTTTTCATCAATAACACACCCAGGACTGCAGGCATACGCAAATGCAAAATGGTTACAGATCACCAGATGGGAGCTGATGATGACAATAAATTTGACTGTTACTGGATTCAACGCGATAAAAGAAGAACTGAGAGCAGTTAGAATGGTAGCACTACAAAACAGGTATGTGCTAGACCTTCTCACGGCAATTGAAGGAGGAGTTTGTGCAAAAATAGGACAATCATGTTGCACGTTCATCCCTGCTAATGACGCAGACAATGGAACACTTACTGAAGCAGTATCACAACTCGCCCTGATGCACTCCAAAATGGTGGAAGAAAGTAAAGGAGTAGAGAAAGATGGCAGCTGGTTTTCATTTCTATGGTCATGGATGCCTTCATGGCGTCAGATGGGCTGAATATAATAGTAGGATGCATAATACTGGTGACAGCTGTGTTGATAGTAATAAAGTTCTGGAAAGCCAGAAAAGCACGTACAACTAACAAAATGATGGAGATGGTCAGCATGCACGCCATACTACCAGCTGAAGATGACAAGCACACAGACATGATTATACAGGAACGGGAGAGACTGCGCAAGCAAATATTGGACACTCACATAGACCCACCATCTGTGAAAGTGGAGAACCCAAGGAACCCGAGGAGCTATGTTGGAAGATGGGTCTATTGCAAATCAGGCGGCAGCTGTGTGTATTTGTATTGGCCATTTGAAGATCATGTCAACCACTATGGACACCTGGCCAGAATAACGAAATTATGGAGAGTGAAAGGAGATAAATGAAAGGATGATTTTATGGTTGACAAGTCGACCAGAGGAGGGAATGAAGTAGGAGAATGGGATAACACCCTTCCCCCAATCTCATCCAGACCATGGCCTAGGGGATCACGACCCAGACACCCCCCACGAGAGGAGTTCATTTACCTACCAGATGACAAAATACCCTGGTTCAGAAACCTAAACATAAGAGGAGTGTGCCCACCAGCGCGACAGGCTCAAGCCGACGCCTGCAACATGGACCAGCTCGATTAGAACAACAAGCATAAGTATTCACATCATTAGAGATGCCATGACGACATAGCCAACAGACAAGAACAGACGTGTCACCATGCACACTGGTCACTCACACACCAACCAACACGAAGAACATACTCAGTGCTATGACGTAGGGGACTGACACACCCACTGATGTGCATCGTTGTTATTTTTACATAGGCCTTCTACAGCTCCGCAGAAACGCAAGAAGCATGAAGAGCTTGTGTACATGCTTGCTGACGCTTTTCCATGCCACCCATCCCTATGACGACACCACCATGTATATCTGGTGCTGCCTGTGACACTCTGTCGCCCCGCAACCGCCATACTATGGATTATGTACCGCCACCCATGAACTAGGCCCGAGTAGGCCGCAAGCAAGAGTCCCAGACAGGAGCCTCGCCATGAAAATCCTCTCAGCGACAAGACTACAAGTGCTGACCATGCAGAACGAGCCTCCAACGAGAGCTCGCAGCCAAGGCCACAATGTTGCAACTCGCATGCCGCGAGCCCAGTGCCAAGGTTACACCTGTGAGTGCCAAGCCTTCAGAGGCGAAATACAAAACTAATGCTCATAATTCTGCTCCAGCTAATGTCTCTCCACATGTGACCAGGCCGAACTGACAAGGTACCAAGCTCACGAGACAGACAGTCACCAAGGTCCCACGTTTGGGACACAGGTTGCAACAACGAAGCGGCAAGATGGACACCTACAGCGATGGGAAAGACCTGCTCACAAGCCCATGAGCAGACCTGTCCGTTGTCCGTACAAACAGATAGTTGCACAATTGTTGTTAATGTCAGGTACACCGCGAGCTGGGAACGACGATGGTCCCAGGCTTGGGGGCTCGCGAGTGAACCAATCAGAACACAGGGGGGCTTACTACTGACGCCAGTACTCTTAGCCAATCACCAACGGTCCCCCTGTAACAATTCTAAAGTAACAACTGTTAGGGACAGCCCAAGTGTACCACCTGATCCGTCCTTATCCACTAACATTTCTTCCCATAAGGGACATATACTAACCCTACCACTCGGGGACTCAATCCAGAGAGGCGATAGGTTTTGTGATGATTTTTCCCAGGTGACGCGAGTAGCATGTCAGACTGCTGTAAAAAGGGCCTTTGAACCCCACTAAGGACAAGAGTCTCATTGGATGCATACGAGCCGAGACCCATCCCTGCCATTATAACAATAAACAGCAGTATTCACCTTGCTTCTTGTGTGTGTCTCATACTCCTTTTGGAGACCAGGGAGGAGTTGGGGCCTCCCCAGCCCAGAGGTCTGCAGACGGCTCTGCCGGCCCCGGGATAATCACCCCAACATAGTGATTTTTCATGCTCTACCTCAATGTTTCTGAACACATATGTTTTGGGTGCACTTTTTCCTTTTTTGTGATGTCATCTTTGATGTCCTGTGTGTAAATCTTGGTAGTGCATGCCGATGGCACGAGTTATGATTGCATAGCTTACCAATTTTCTTTGGTCTTCTGATTTTACCTTGCAACCATAACATCTCTTTTTGTTTTTCAATGAATTTCATAGGTTTTGATAAGTACAATTTAAACATAACGTTCCTTTATCAAAGTTTTTTCAGTGAATTTCATACGTTTTTATTAGTGCAACTTAACCACAAAGTCCTATTAACAAGGTGTTTTCACTGAATTTCAGGGGTTTTCATAAGTGAAAATGTTTCATGATGTTACAGCACTTTATATAAATTATGAAAAATTCCTCTTTTAACATATATGAAAAGACTATAAAACTCATTTAAAAAATGTTTTGCAGCGCATACTGATGTGTGTCATTTTCAGCAGTGCATACTGGGGATGCAAGTCATGGTTGAATTGCCTAGGGCATGAAGCTCGACCATGGCCCAAGCCCCACCAAACCACCCCCATTATTCAATGCATCAGCCTGCATGCTGGTGCAGTGTGCCCTATACCCCATAATGTGACCAATTGCCAGTGTTCATGGCTTGCAGACATGGTCAGTGTCCACAATCCATGGGGCATGTGCTTTAGCCATGCTGCAGGCTCCAATAAGCAGATCAGAATAGGCATTTGTACTTGCTGGGGTACGGGCCTACTGCTCATGCACCTTATTTATTTCACTATTTTTTGTACTTAGATTTTGACACTTTGGAAAAAATAAAACACAGGACAGATTTGCAAAAGCATGCTTTCTGGTCCTTGCTGATGCACACGTTTGTTGCAAGCTCGTCCAGCACCTCAGGCTGTATCGGCAAGCAGAATTTTTGGTCCCATTCAAACTTATACCGATTTTGAAAATGTTACTGCATAGCCAGGCCCTAATGGCCATGCCCACTTTAACCGCATTGCCCATCCCTGGTGGCCAGCCATACCCGGACAATCTGGCTAATGTCCATGGCCAAAGTCTATACCTCAGGCACCAAAGTTATATCTCTATTTTTTTCACCTGTCCTTGCCAGGGGCCAGACCCACTGCCCACTTTAACCACATAGCCGGTCCCTGGTGAAATGTCCACTTTAACCCTATAGCTGGTCCCTGTTGGTTATGGCCACTTTAACCCCATATTTGGGCCCTGGTGGCCATGGGCAGTGGCCATATTGTCAGGTGCAGCTACATCACTATTTTGTGTACCCACATTTTGACACTTTTCAAAAAATAAAACACAGGACAAATTTGCAAAAGCATGCTTTCTGGACCTTGCCAATGCTCCTCGCAAAAGTTGGCTGCAAATTCGTCCAGCCCTTTGGGCTGTAGCCGCAAGCAGAATTTATTTTCCCATTCAAACCTATCACAATTTGAAAAAGTTTGGGATGCCCTCTACAACTTTGCTCCCTCTTGACAAAATCCCTTCATACTTTACACAAACATTCAGAGATCAGCCCATGATCTTTTTGCAAACATTTGTAGGGATCCGTCAAATGACAACAAAGTTATAAGCTATCCAATCATTTTAGGAACCATCTCTAATTTGCCCCTCTTGACGAAATTGCACCAAACTTTGCAACAACATTTTAGGCTGGGTGCTTAATTGCATTGCAGGATTTTGTGCAGTTTCGTTGAGCAGCGCCAAACTTACAAGTCGCCTAATAACTGCTCTACAGTGACATTGGGCCTCATTACAAGGTTGGAGGAATGGGTTTACCGGCACCGGTAAACACATTCCTCCCTATTACGAGGTTCCCTTGCGGGACCCGGAACAGACGTCTGGTGAAACCAGACGTCCTTTCCGGGTCCCGCGAGGGGACCAAGGAGCTAATAACGGGCCCGCTATTAGCTCCATCCCCATTCCCATTGAGCCCTATGGGGGCTCAAATGGGAATGGGGATTGGTTTTGTGATATGACCTGGCAATTCCTCATTCACAGAACCAGGACCCGGACACGATTTTGGAGGCAGCCATGGTGCCAGTAGCACCATGGCTGCCTCCAAACTCGTAATGAGGCCCATTGTATTGAACATAAATGTCTGAATGTCCTTGACCATTTGTCAAGTTCGCGAACATCACAGCAATGCCCCAAAACATCGAAGATGTTCATGGATATTGGAGAAGAAAAAACACACCATTTATTTGCTCTCCATATATCCCATCCCACCCCCACCTCCTCAGAGATTGTTTTATTTGTTTGACAAGTTTAATGGTGGTTTTGTTAATATGTTTTTACTGTAATGCTCGCAGACTACGGGCACGGTTTGCGAATCTAACATGGCATCAGTTTCAAAAGTTTTGACAAACCTCACGTTTCTCAATTGACAAATCAGCGATGGCGTAAAATGTCTGTGAACGTTACTTGACTCACTGATTGGCACAGTGTTGTCTGTGGATACCAAATCAGTAAGTAAGTCAGGGGACTGGACAGAGCTATATCAGAAATTTCTTTTACTTACGGTTTTCTTTTCTTTAAATCTACTGGATAGATTAACACCAAATTTGCAAAAAGCACATTTGCGGGACAAGGTAGCAACTCCTTATGCACGTTTGGGGCAAATCGGTCCAGCGGTTTGGGCTGTAGCCACGGGCAAAATTATTTTCCAAAATTATGTCAATCTGGATTTCAAAGGTTTTGGGGCCTCCTATAACTTTGCCCACTTGACGAAATCACATGAAACTTTGCAAAATAATTTGGTGGTGGTTGTATACTTTTATTTGTGCAAAGTTTCATGAGGATTCGTCAAAGTGCGCCAAAGTTATAAACTGCCCAAAACTACTCTTCCTATGGGTTTAGCAACTTAACCATAACTAAAGGGTCGCTCCCACAGACCCTGTAATATATATACGATAAATGCTGAAAATCGATATATATTTCAGTTATGTTATAAATGTAAACATTCTTTAAAATACATTTGATTTCAAACATGTATTACCATGATTTCTTACATTGAAAACATATATTCCCTTTATTTCTAATGCCAACACATTTTATTAAGTCCGTAGTTCATCTGTTGGAAGTTAAGTTCGTCAAAAGCTTTCTTCCAGTCCTATATTTAGGAGCTGGGTTTGCTTGCTAATCAAGGCAAGACAGACTTCACATTGGGCTATGGGGCTCAACAAGGATAGACCAAGGCCTTCCACTAAGCAGACGAGGCAATCGAGAAACAGCATAACAGAAGTATCATTTTGGCTAAGGTAGCAATGTCCACACAGACATATATCTACATAAATCAAAAAGTCAGAGACTCAGTTATAACGAAGGGGGGTGGCCAGAGTATGCCATCTAGTATACAGGCTAGTCATGGATGCCTTAGTCCTCACGGTTAAGTTCACAGAGGCCCATTATGAGAGTTAACAGCTGAAAATCAGGTCTGGACTAAGGAGGTTCTTTCAGGTCGTTTTACCTAGCCCACAGGTCGATGGCACCTCAAAGAAAAACAGGTATTCCCACGCTTAACTATGTAAAATGTGGATCTAGTCAGAGCTTCAGTTTGCAGAAATGTCATGATCAATGTTTAGGAGCAGACTTCCTGTTGGATCAGCACTAACATGGGTGCATAGCCGTATTGTTCCATGAGTTAATCCCAGCGAAATGCTGCTATGCCCATCAAACTGTGCTTTCACCCCTCCTGTGCACCTGCTTGTGAATGTCTACATGTGTGGGTTCCTACCATCCCAGTAGCACTGAATATAGGCATCAAAGAGCCCTGAGACAACATGGGGTGAAGCAAGTGAAGAAGTGTGGTGGGTGCGCTCGATGAGGCAGTCTGACACTTGGCGCCTACTCTCATGTACACATGATTCTCCAAGGGTCATTCTCCCTGTAAGTCCTGAAGTGGATGACTTCTGAAGTGTGAGGGGAACTAGCAATGGCAGATCGTTTATGCCTCCCTGAGGCTGGCAACATTGGAATTGCGGCTGAATTGCATGCACAGTGGCCATTTAAAAAATAAATACCTCACTCAACTGACTTGTATAGATACCACAGATTTAAAAGAAAGTGCAGTTACGTCATGCTCAGGCACCGTCATAGAAATAGGAACATCTTAACATGTAATATTGATAGACAGGGGCGTTGCTAGGGGGGGCTAAGGGGGCTATAGCCCCTGATCTTTTGGTTGTAGCCCCGGATAGAATCTCAGGAGCTACAGCCAAAAGACTAGCTAGCCCCCAGTCCAAACAGTTCCGACATCAGTGTAGCCCCGGATCTTTTCCAGACCTAGCAACTCCCCTGTTGATAGAGTTCAGAATAGCCGGATGCCGGGGGTCTGGGTATGCTTCTTGACTGTAACTGCTCATGACGCTCGTGGCTCGTGCATTTGTACAGGTGCACGATACAGGTGCTGTAGCTGATGCCCACACAGCACTGTCCTACTGCACACAATATAAGTCCAATGTGGCCTCCTGATATACTCCAAATCTTGCAAAGCTCCCAGTGTAAGACTGTGGGATATCATTGCACACAGTCTGTCGTCTACTATTGGCAGCCACAGCAGGATCTTCAGAGCGTAATGAGGAGGCCAGTAGCACCACCCATCAGATCTCCCTCAGGATAATCCTCAGGGGCATGCTTGCCTATAGCCAACAAGCCAGTCAAAGTCCACCCACAAGGCCATCTGATGCCTGACATGGCATCACCCGCATTTAAACTCCTTGTCATGTTCTTGAAAAGCAATGTGCCACCCTTGCAATACCGTATAGCTTGGTGCAGGAAGCATTGCAGATCTCACACTCACTCAGTATTATACACCGCCTTGGAACCAGGCGAACTCATCATGCCTAATTTGGTTAGCTACAATAAAAACTTTGGTGTCTAAACATCCTCATGGCCTGATATTGCTGTGCTCAAGTTGGCCAGGAAAGGTATGTTAGCAATGCCAATGGCAGGTGCCAACTAGAAATCAGACCTTCCTACTCCTACCAAAATGAAATAATGGCCAAATCAACATCATTGAAGCCCTTCATGGCTCCAAGCAACACAGATTCCGAGTTCATATATCAAAACATTGGTGAGATTAAACTGGGCATTAACAACATCTTCCCATGTAAAGATGTCCCAGAGTGGTGTTTGGGCTCTGTGGAATATGCTGTGCTATAAATCCAGAAGCTGCAATGTCTCTTGTCCTTGTAGATGTCTGAAGATGAGCGTTTAACCTATTGCATTCTGAGTCCGCTTGTATGCAAAAAAGAATAGGTGATGGCTGGACTATTTGGAATTATTCCTAACTCTGGCATTGCTCTGGGCAACCCTCTAGACCATTATTCTTCAGCCTGCCAAGCCATTGCAAAGGGGGAAAACAACATATGCAAATCAGGCTTGGTCCCACCCCAAAAGGGGCAGTCTAGCCCAAACTGCTAGGTTACATCCCTTCGGCACGAGACGACATGCATCACCAGACGTGTTTCGACCTCATTGGGCATCATCAGTGAGGAGTAGCCTGGGTCTCCAGGCCCAGCAGTGTCGGGACCCACATCTGGGCATACCTGTCCCACTTGGGTGGTGGTACCTGACTGATATGCATATGGCTGGACACCTTTTCCAGACAGGCTAAAAAATGGTGGTGTGGAAGGTTGCCCAAAGCAGTGCCAGTGGTTTAGATTTATTCAAAACCTTCCACCCATCACTTTTTTGGTCATATTTCTTCTTTTATAACAGACAAATGAGTGCTAGTAGTCGAGAGATAAGAAAGCAATCTTTTAAAACAGAACTGAGAGACACAAATAGCAAGTCCTTCAGACAGGTTGTCCCAGGCACAGAAAACGTGCACTTGTAGTATAGCTCAGTGGCAACACACTCGTCGCGCCTTAAAACACTTGTGTATAGATGCGTTATAAATGCCATATCATATCATGTCTTGGAAGCAAGATGCCGCAGAACAACACATGTTTTACTCCCAGGTCCACGCTTAGAAACCTCTTCAGTATTATGCGTGTTAAAAATGACCAATTATTATAATTAATATCTGCTTGTGCATCGGACAAAACACTTATTGAAACCTGCTGTCCTTGAGAACAAAAAATAAGTAATGGGCAAGTTGCACACTGTCCTTTGGGATTTGTGCCCCAGGCATTGTGGTGATGTGTCCATCTATGGACACTTCTGTATTGGGAGCTCTGGCTGCCTGCTTTCGGGTTACAATTCAGCTGGTACAGACTGTTCTCATAACATTTTGACTGCAACAGGGTTTTAAACAATGCAGTGTTTCGTTTTTTCTTTGTCCTCCAAATTGTCTTAGCAATTTAAAGAGGCGCCATGCCATCCTTTCTTGTCCGGACAGCATGTTGGATGCTATATCTGGGTGCGATTAGGGAGTCAGAAATATGAGAGGAGGTGGGTGTGATGCTGGAAATGCATCGGAGGGACAAGGCCTCCGTATGCTTGTCCTTTACTGCATTTTATCGTGTTTTCTGTCATGTTTTCCACATAGGAGTTCATGTGGGACTCCTGGCGGTGCAGCTCTCTCCTTTGGTTTTGGTAAACGGACCCATGGGATACCCTTATGGCACCCATGAGTGGGGGTATAACCCTGTGCCCCTAGTGTATGTTTTTGGGCACCTGTGTGTGGCCCACAGAGCAGGGTACGGGCTGGTGGCAGCTCCGTGCTGAATTGAGTAGTGCCCTGAGTATCCTCCATTTTGGGATGCCAAGGCCCTGTCATTGAAATCGGTAGATTCCTGATGGAGACAGGATGGCCCCTGTGGCCTCTTGCCGTCCACCGCCTGTTACCTTTATCTTCCCAAAGTCCCGGGAAGCCCTAACTCTGTCCCTTCCCCCTGACTGGCTGTTGGGTGGAAGTTCCATATATGGTAGTGTGGGAAAGTGCCGACCAGACTGGCTGGAGCCTTCCCAATGACCGTATGTTGTGGGTACACCTGTGGGTGGAACCTTGGTGAATGGAGTGTGTGACAAATATGCACTTCTTGTTGTGGATGTCTAGTTTCTGGTGTTTGACACAATGACTGAGACAGCTCTGCCCGAAACTGGTATGAATGCAGTGTAGTGTTGAATGGCATGGTACTTGTTGAAATCCACATTCTGTGTTATGAGTGTCTGGATGGAGGAGAATGGCCTGAATGCACTGTGTGCCTGATTGTCTGACAGACTGCTGAATGCCCTTCATAGTGATTGGATGCTCAAGTGTGACCCAGCGGAATGAATGGGAGATCAACAGTATATCTGGGGACCTCCCACTGCTAGGAATCGTGTTCAGAAGTGTTCAGAGCTGAAGTCCAAACTACGAAGAGTAACTGGAGTGAAACTGATGCTTGACCTTGAAGCCCTGCTGGAAGAGAAGAATTGCTGTTGCTCTCCTTTATCAATCTGAAAGCTGCTGTGTCTCCAAGGACTGACCCAGAGAGGACCTGGTAAGGCGCCCTCTTCCCGAGCTACGAGGGACCATTGTGCACCAGCTGATCTTTGCCAAAGCTCCCTGGTAGACAGACCTATGACGGGCTGCCGACCAGAGAAGGGAACTGCCACGGAATACCAAAGAGAAGCGCCCGGACTGTTGTCCGTCACTGTCGATGACCGCCGTCACCGACTGGAGCCGCCATGCTCCCGTTGCCTAAGAACTTTTGATCCAAGGACGCTCTCGTCTGTATCATCGCCCATCTTATACCGCTGGAGAAGGCCAGGCCGTCAACGCGCTGAGCAGCATCCACTGGTGGGTTTCCTGCCACCCAAAGACCACAGAGATGCCAACGACTCAACGCCCTTGCTGGGCCATAGTTCTTCAAACTCTTTGCGGTCCAGAACTTTCGACATCGAGGTGCCCCGCATGCCTCTTCCTGGCAGGACGTTTACGCTTCCCCATCGACGAGCAGCGCAAGGAAAGAAGCTGCCACTTCACTGCCGTAGTTCACCCTGTTCTCCATCAGATGTTCGATGACCCGTGACTCCTGCCTTAAAGGGAGGGCACTCAAAAAGGGCTGTCGATTTCCCAACGAGGAACGCTACAATGCCGGGTACTTTGGGGTTGCTGAACTATTGGAAAGACTCTTGTGAACAATATATGGACTGAGCTTGTGATATATCTTTATTCTACAGGTTACCCAGGTGGGGGGATCTTCACACAGAACTGTGTCTAACGGTAGGGGCCAGTATTCTGCCAATTGTTCTAACCAACTGCTTTCCTCTTATCTCTATTGTTGGTTTTCCTTACAAACTGATTTGTGTGACATTTAACCATACAGTTGATGCACTTTAAAGAGATCTAATAGTAATTGTGGGACCACGTAGAACTGTATATTTGCCATTATAGATAACTGAGTAGAAAGTGAGTTGGGCCTGTCCAGGACCTTACAGGCACAAACCGGTGATGTCCTTGTCTTGATCCCTCCGACCAACAGTAAAGTGAAAACAATTGACAGGTAAAGTCACAACACAGGCACCATGAAAGTGAAGGACACAGGTGAAAAGGGATTAAGAAAACCGAACAGACTTAAATAAAACTGAGTCCAAAGCGCTCCATTTTCACTTTCGGAAATCTTTGAAGAACTTTCTCTTCCCAGGTAAAGTTCGTATATTTCTTTGCATTCCTCTCCGCTGATCATTTTTTTCCCCACCCTAGCAGCAGTATACATTCGGGTCGTAGCAAATCATTTAACTTACCAATGCAACACTGTTCAAACCTCTTAACTTGCACCATTGTAATAGCCCGGTTCGTCAGCAGAAGCAATAGCTCTATATGTGTTTTGCAAGGGTGGTTCCATATGTGATTGGTTATGATATGATAGGTTATTTTTAACACTAGAGGTTTCTACGCGCGGACCCGGGGCTCGAACCTGTGTCGCTCCGTGTCATCTCCTCCCGAGAACTTTTGAATTCCTATTGCTCACTAGCAGGCAATGCAAACTGCCTCATTTCAAACATTGGAATGCAACTGGCTCCCAGCCATCGATATCATAACAAGTGCATCAATCCAGCAGCCGGATATTGCTTTTTTCTGCAACCCTTATTTTCCTTTGGGCAGTCATTTATTGAGCCCTGCTGCTGGCACAGCAGGTAATGCTTCTGTCATCTGCAGGGGGATCGGTGCCATCTTTCTCAAAGTGAAAGCCCCGAATTCTGTGGCATATTCGAGACAATTTACAACTTATATTTTTTAGAAAATAGTGTTAACAATAAAGCAAATCTGTGTTCTTACACATACAGCAGCCAGTCAATTTCCTAGGTCTGCAATTTGCATTTGAATTCCACAGAAGAACGAGTTGTCTGCCAGACTCAAACAATGAATGTGAGGAGAGCAATGCAGCACATATGTACAGCCCAGAGGAGACATTACAGACACCTAAAGTATGGCCATGTTCCATGTGAGATGCTCATCCACTCCTGACCTGTAGGTTCCTAATTCTTTTCCTTCTGGTATTGGCAGCCCAGTCTTTCTAGTGACAAACTAAAACTACAAATGCAAGAAAACACAACAGGCAAAGCTAGCACGCCCTTACGTGAGTGATTGTGTTTCTGTAGATTTATTTATAACTGTTTCATTATTGAATTATCTATCCTGCATATTTATCAGAGCATTATTAGTAGCAAGGTTCACATCTTTAAGTGGGCTAGTCCTAGTCCCTCGAACTTTAGAATATTGGGGTAATTGGGACCGAAGTAAATGGAGTACCATGCACCGTTGTTTATTGTAGTCTAAAAAAGAATGCCTTAGAAAGCCAGGTACATTTCCTACAGTTGCCCTATCCCACCCTCCCGTGTTTTCCCACGACGTCACTTGCGACTCAGTCTAAGGTTGAATCATAAGACTGTGTACAGTGTTGCTCCATAAGCAATATTAATGTTGGTCGTTTGTATAGGTTTCCGCCACTGGCTGTACTGTTGCTTGGATTGGTTTGGCACTGTGAATTGTCATTGTTCTAGCCTATCAGAAAAGGGAAATAAATCATGCATCACAACGTCTGGTGGGCAAGAAGGCTTGCCTATGCAAAGAGTCACAAGTCAATCATTTTTCTCCAGCCCCACCTCACGAGGACCTTGTCCATATGGTCTCCACCTGCTATCCCATTTCTCCCCGAAATAAGTACAGTGGCAGGCTTGTTTTGGCCATCAGGGATGCTTGCCTAGACTTGGAACCTGGGGGTTGCCAACTCCCAAGCATTGCTTTCGGTTTTGGCTTTCTCTTCCACAATTCAGCACATAAGAGGGGCGCAGGGCAATTTGCTGTGGGTATGGGGGGGGGCAGGCTTACGTAGGTCTGAAGCCAACCAGCTGGTGGCTACCAATCACCCCATACACAATGTTAGCCATTTTATCAACCTCGGAGGTTGAAATATCTTTCCATCTCAAACAGGAAAAAAAACTGCTACCTGCAACGTGCCTGCAGGTCTCTGCAGCAGATGACTCAACCATCTGTGGCTTCTCATAACATATTCTCAAATAATCTTTTCTGTGTGGTTTCCTACTTAGCAATAGGTGAACGTCGTGTGCATTAGTGTACGTGAAATATAACTATGTAGAGAAAAAATATCATATACAATTAGTCCTAGTCAGGCGTCACAAACATACACGTGACTGTGATGCTCCCAACTGTGCTGCCACCCCATGTAATGACGTCAGCTTGGACAAAGGTTATACCTTAAGGCCCTCCCTCCATTATCAAGCTAATCTAGATATTGACAGCCCTACACTCTAAATGAGGCCATTAGCATTCAGAAGAAGCCAGGGTATTGTTTTCTATCACATAATAAACTGTTTTGCTTTCTACTTTAAGCCAATTTACCTGCACACATTCCTTTTGTACTAGAGCAGTCTGGTGCAATCTACTTTTCTTATTAAAAAACAAAAGTAAATATGAATGTCTCTCTAACAGACATAACTGATGAGGATAGGAAATTTAACACATGTGGGCTTCTGATTCACGGCAGATAAAAAGTCTGTCTGCATGGGAACAGACACCCCAGCTATCAAAGGTGTTCAAAGGCATTCACGGGAACAGATGAGGCGCGTGACCTCTAGGAGAGCTGAAATGCAGCGCTGCTTGCCAAAACAAGCAGAAGGCTGACATCATTTGCCATATGAAAAGAAGGTTCAAAAGCATACAAAGCCTTTCCAGACTGGAAGAGTGCAGTTTCTGAACCGAAAATCGGTCCTGAACCACTGCCCTATCTCTCTTCTCGTGAGTAGGCAGAGCCTAAGCCAGACTGACTCGCGGGGAGATGCTGGCCACCCCTTTTCAGAGCTACAATGTTCAGAGGTTTCCTACCGGCTGTTTCAATTGTGCCTTTTAGCCTTTGTTTGTATCATGGCACGTGTCTAATGCTCGGGCACCGAACATGCTTGTTATCCTCCTTGTAACCATGGCCCTGCATTTAATCTGGCCCCAATGCACAAAAAGCTGTGAATGACCATTTTTTTGGGGTTCACTTCATTGTTTTTGTCATCCCTTTCCACCTTCCTCTTAGGGTACCACAACGCTATCCACGTATTTTGGTTGGTGCAGACATAGCAACAATAAATAAATGAATGCATGTGTAGAAAATCAAGCATAGCAGATTACTATATACCTACTCTCTGTGTTTTCAATTGCAGGACAAAAGGCAGCACTTTAAGAACAAAAGATTGTAGGGGCCTCATTACACTTTTGCCGGTCTGGAAAAAAAGCTGGTATTTCCAGTTTCAGCATTTTTTCTAGACTGGCCAAGCACAAGTCTGCCAGTGGAGGCCACGGATCTTCCGGCAGGCCCATCCTACCAGTAGATCAGTCTCAACGGCAGATAAATGCCTGAATCACCGACACTGGTAATGCCGGTGCCAGTGATTCGGTAAATCCTATCCCTTGTAGTGTGTGGTACATTTAAAGGCCCTAGACAGAAGCCCCCCTCAACTGCAAAGCAGCATTTAAACATTGCAACCAAAAACGGCCCTGCTTTGCTGTTATTGCAGATGAGGGACAAGCATTTCAACACTACAAAGAAAAACGGCTTTTGTTTTCCCTTTCACATGAACAGCAGCCCTTTAAACACTGCAAATGAAAAACGATTTGGCTTTTTCTTTTGTTCACATCAAATTAAAGAACCATGTAGAAGGGGGCCTACCCCTCATTATTAATGAACCAACAGCAAATGCAAACTTAATCAAAAAGGAGAAATCAATAAAAGAATCCTGTGACCTGCAAGACAGGATTTTAAACATTAGAAGCAAAAAGTATGCACACCAGTGAAAAGAAAAATGGCTTTAAAATGCCACAGTGAAAAGATGGAACTGCTCATGCAGAAAATGGCAAGGAAAGATGATGTGGGGGGTGGGGGGTTGACCAGAGCCAACGTACATTATGTTCCTACCCACACAACTCCAGTCACCTTTGCAGAGACAATTACTGCCAAAAAAAAACAGTTTTGGCTGAGGCAGGAGCTTCAAATGACAAAGCCCCACTTCCCGCTGAATATCTCACGTATTCTATAACCATTCCACCATAAAATGTGATGCTGGAGAGGGTGTCATAACTCCCTGCTCTGCAGACATGAAGGGAGGAGCACAAAGATTTTAAAGGTGGAAAAGTGTGGCTAGAGCTTGACCAGGAGGTGTGAGCTCCTTTTTTGCACCCCCTTCAAAATAACCCACACCACTTCAAAGAGACTTAAAAAAAAATCTGGTTACAGACTGAGCCCAGGGAGACAGATGGCTGTGGGGGGAGGAAGCGGCCCTCCCCAGGTGGAACAAGACTCTCAGAAGTTACATTAAAAGACTTCATTTTAGGCATTTTCGCAGCTATCAGAATAAGAATAAGAATCAATTTCATTTGATGCTATTTCTTTATGTAATTTCCAGGCGGTTTTAATGAGACTAATTGCATTTCCTTTGGGGACTGAAATGGCCATTTAAGACTAGTTCCTGGCTGATCTGAACAGGTGACAAATATGACAGTTGATGAAAAGATGGAAGATGAAATTGGGAACATGCTGGATCATTTGCAGAGTCATAACTGTTATACATTTTATGAAAATGGCAAAAATGTGCCACAGGGCCATGCTACCTCATACAGAGTTGGCGATTGGCTTACCTAATTCCCCGTGAGCAACTGAAACTGCATATCTATTTCATACGGCTGGGGCTAGTATAAGTATGACGTTATGAGACATAACTGGTTTTTGCCAAAAAGTGGTCATGAGAACAAAGATTTGTAATAAATGAAAAAAGACAGATGGTACTCTCTTCCATTGAACCAATCATGAGGGGTGGAGAGACAGAGAGAAACTGTTCAATCATGGCGGCAAGGATAATTACAGTGTACTCCCCCTAGATTGTAAAGTTAGTGATGTCATTTGGGCTATATAAGGGGGGGGGCTGTACTAGGTCAGGGACAGACGCCAAAATCTGAGACGAAGGAGAAGGAGGACGGAGAGAAGGCTGCTGAACCTTACCATCTTTGAGAGTGCAGTGACCAGGCCCCTTGCCCTAGCTGTCCTGAGTGTCCTGAGATCCAGCTGGCTGTCCTGAATCCTAAACCAAGGCTTGTTTTGTAAGTAGCATATACCCTGGCCCTAAATTGCCTAAGCCCTTCATTTTTGTAGCATTGCATCCAATATGTCCCCCATTAAAAACCCCAATGAAAACCCCATTGAAAACCCAATTGAAACCCCATTTGAAAACCCCCTTGAAACACCTATTGAAAACCCCACATTGCCAGTGTAATTCAGTTATTAGCCTGTGTATGTTAGCAGATCTCCTTTGAAACATCTCTCAGTGTCTTTGTAAATCTCTCAGTGTCTTTGTAAATTCCTTATTTTTAAGTGAATCAATTAATTCCCTCATTGAAATTCACGTAACAAGATTGTTGAAACTCGAAACTAACCATCTTGTACCTGGTGTTGTATTTATTTATTTGAGCCATTAAAGTGTTACCTCAAAAGAATTAGCATCCTTGTAACTGAAAACCAAATTTATCCGTGTATTGTGTGCATTACCCAACAAATTCCCATTTGCATCTGTCCTATTAAACCCCAAACCGTTGTTCCATTTTGAGCAATCACTTTTGTCTAGAAGTCTAACTGTATGTGCCTCTGTCCTTGTAATTGAAAACCGAGTTTCCTATTTTAAGCTAAACCCCTTTACTGAGCTGCCTGTCATTGTAAACCCAGTGTAAACGAATTTCCATTTACCACTGTAATTTTCCCTTTTGCATTTGCTTCCTCCCAAAACCGATTTTCCCACTTCATTGCTATTTTTGCTCTGGCGTGCTGATTAGTATTCCCTAAACTTTCCCTATCTCCTAAAGTGTAAGCACTTTGAATTTCCTTTAATTCTGTCCCCTAGATATGAGTAAGAACCAAAATCCCATTATGCCATTTTGCTACAAAAACAGGTTTTCACTTTCTTTGCTTGATTCCCATCTGGGGATGGTGGGCTTTGCCCCCAATCCGATTTTCTCTACTTCTACACCTTGCCACTGCCTTCCATTCAAAGGAATCAGGTTTAATTGATGTTTGGGGGAGTGTTTCATTGGGGAGTGCTAACACTGTGGCGCTATCACTTTCAACCTGATGGTGTTTTCTTGTTTTGTCATTAAAACAAAAGTGAGGGTAATGATATGATTTGATATGATATGGCATTTATAGCGTGTCTATACACAAGTGTTTAAAGGAGCAACGAGGCAAGGGAGAGGAACAGAGGGAAGACGATATAACGATCCTACTAGGCCAGGTGTCATTCAGATCACGCAAGTGCATGGGAAGTGGCAATGGGTAAGTGCGGGTGTAAGGGGTAGGGGACAGTGCAGGAAATAGGATAAATAGAATAAATAACAAGAATAAATAACAAAGAATAATTACAAAAATAAATAACAATATGTAAAAGTACAGACAGTGGTGTGGCATCGGTAGATGGGACTCATAAGTCCAATCAGAAAAATACTTTTTAGAACAGATTAAGAGACTAAGAAAGGGCAATTTCAAATTACAAATCAAACATGTCAGGTTGCAAGACCCTCTGGTCACAAATATTCTAACCAGTCAAGAACAAGGAGCGGTTCCAGAGGAAGGGGATGAGGGGGAAGAGGTAGAAGAAACAGATCCCAGGAAAAGAATCACCAGAAAGAACAGAGACCGAGACAGTGAACAACTTAGTCCTCAATTTGTCCAGAAAAGAATGATCTGAGTCTGAGAAGTCTATTCTTAACAACGGGATGTCCTTTGCCTCCACGGCCACAAACAACTGGATTGACATACAGATTAAACTTTTTAAGTTTTTGAGAAAATTTAAATTAAAGACATGTTTTCATATGAAACAGTTCAGGGAATCACCAAGAAAAGTGTATTTAGTTGACAATGAGATGACGGTGTGAAACATCACCAATACCAGACTGCTAATGTCGTTAGATGATGAGGCTGTTCGAGATGAACGGGACATCCTTGATCCGAAATGCCTTACAGACAGTGAGCTCAGAGACAAGTCCAAATTCACCCCAGATTTTTAGGACCTGAGAATGTCATCTATCTTTTCCAAAAAAGCATTCACAAGAGAAATACATTAGATGGCAGACAACCAGAACAGATGCATGAGAACAGATAACCTTACAAACCATGAAAGGCAAGCATTACAATCTTTAAGTACATTTTATATTATTTATTGGTAATTTATAACACGCTTAATACCTGTGAGTGGTTTCTAAGCGTGGGATCTGGATTCAAACCTGTGTGGCGTCACATTGTCTTGCTTCCAAGACAAACACGTTGCCCCTAAAGACAAAACCATTGTCATAAAACAAGCAGACAAAGGAGGAAGCATTGTTGTGATGTTTAGAGAGAATTACATTAAAATGGTGCAGTCCCATTTTCATGAACCAGGATGCTATGAAAATCTAAAAACAAATCCAAGCAGGGCAATCAATGCTCAGGCATCTCAAATTGGTTAACAAATGGGGACATACAGGTTTATTGAGTGATGTCGCAAAACGTTTTTGCCGACTAAATGCCCTAGGCTTCCCATCATTTATTTTTTGCCAAAGATTCACAAACATTTTGACAGGATACCGGAAGGGAGACCCATAGTTAGTGGCATGTGGAGGGTCACTAAGAAGTTTTCCAGATACATTGAAGCCACCCTACAACCAGAAGTCATTGAAATATCATACTATCTACATGACACAATGCATTTGTTATCAGTTCTAGAAACATTTGAATGGAATGATGAATTTAGACTAGTGACTTTGGACATGAAGGCATTATATACATTGATGAAGCATAATTTAGCCTTGGAAACTTTAGAGCATGTCTTCAGAAAGAAATCTGCATCATAGTTGTTGCACCTCACAATTTTAAATGAGATGTTAATTTTACAGTGACCAACAGTGTTTTTATTTTTTATAACAACTTTCACAAACAAACCAGGGTAGCTGCAGTGGGGCCAAACTATGCCCCACTTAGCCAAACTCTTTATGGGGTACTATGAGGACAATTACATTTGGAATGATAATGACTATACCGGATGGATCAAGCTCTGGGTCAGATATATTGATGACACTTTTCTGGTTTGGCTGGAAAGAAGTACACATTAAACCATTTTGTTGAAAATTTGAACAATAACTGTTTTGGAATCGTGTTCACTTGCACCTATAACAGTACTGGAATTGACTATGGCCCTCATTACAAGTCAGGCGGTGGACCATGGTGCTATTAGCACCATGGTCCATGCCGGATTCCGCCATGGTGGATGGCAGAATTACCGCCCCATTCCAAGGTGAGTGGGGCGGTAATTCCCCATTCACCATTTGCCCTTCCCCATTCCCATTTTTGCCCCATAGGGCATAATGGGGATGGGGAAGGTGCTAATTACGGCACCGTAAATTACGGTGCCGTAATTAGCACCAAGGTCGCTTAGGGCCTTGGACTTTAACGCCTGCAAAAAGCAGGCGTTAAAGTGTGAATCAGGCGTTAAGGGTTTAACGGTGCCGACTCTCTTTACGGCGCCGTTAACCCCTTAACGCCTGACTTGTAATGAGGGCCTATGTATGCAAATGATGATAGGATTATGACCAGGACACTCAGAAAACCTACAGAGGCTAGCTCCATATTGTCAGCCACAAGTTGCCATAAGGCCAGTGTAATTAAGAACATTCTGACAGGAGAATTTATCAGAGGCCCCAGAAGTAGCACGACTACCAGGGACTATTACACAGAGAGTGAAGAGATTACCAGGTGACTATTACAGAGAGGATACGACAAACAAGATGTGGACAAGGATAGGAAATGAGGGTTGTCAACACAAAGAACCAACCTTTTGACACCAAAATCAAGACAATCAAGGAGAGAACAAAATGTAAAACTGATTACCCAATACTCTAAAGAAAGCTATTTGTTCCACAAAATTGTAAACAAGCATTGGCAAATTCTAACTCTTGATGGGGACCTATGGGAATATATCCAACATGGTCCGCAGGTTGTCTAGACAAAAGCGCCACAGAGAACAGGATTCAATAAAGATCTCAAAGGGTTATATAAATGTGGGACATGGTCCATGTGTACATTCGCAAAAGAAACCAAAATCATTCATATACATGTAGACAAGCCATACACCATTAATGAGTTTATTAACAGCAGTTCTAAGTTCATGGTTCATACATTAATTTGTATCGGTGGACTAACATCCAATGGAAGCACCACCCGGGAGCTATGACGATGCAATGTACCCATTCTCTGGTTAAACTGTCATCAGGTGGGGAATAAGGAAGACATAAGCTTTGTTGGATTGAAGTGGGTACAATGTGGGTACAATTTGGGTACAATTCGGTACAATTTTCTCTATTACAAGAGGGGGTAATAGAGAAAATGGCCTCAGACAAGCAAAGGCAAGAATGATATATTAATAATGTACAGAACAAAAGGGTCTCAACATGGATCATGAAATTTGTGTCTTCTTGTGATTTCTTTTCTATGGTGGTGTTCACTGCAATCGATCTACAGTAAAGCTGCATTGTTATTGGATGTGTTAACCGTAACATTGAGGTTTGATGATTGAACTCTAGAGAATCAAAAGTGTTAATTAGCTACAAATGTAAGTAGTGCCAACTTAGCTCTGCATCTGCCAAATAAGGCTCATGCCGCCTTGGTCAGTGGATAATTCTTAACAATTTTTTGTGTTCCAAAGCTCCAGTACTTGTGTTATTTTTAATGGTCATTGGGTAAGTGATGGGCTTTGGGCCCTTTCCCAACATGTGCATATGCAGTAGACAAGAATACAGGCTAGTGTAAATCCAACTTAGTTTCTGAAGAGAGCCTTACAGTTGAGGGCTATATATAGTACTCTGCAGAATCTTGTTGCACGTGGATTTGAACCAATGACTATTTGCCATTGTAATATTTTGGTGTTATTTTTCTCATTTGGCAAAAATATAGTATAATGTATACCCAACTCAGCTTTCGAACATTGCGTTATAGTTGAGTGCTAAATATAGCACTCAGTTGAATGTTGTTGCTGGTGTATGTCGGTTAACTAAGATATTTGCAAGCCAGCACATGTGCATCAGAATCAAATTTACTGACCCTGTTTCGTTGAGCAGGGTCTTTGGAGCAAATGTACTCTAAAATGTCACGTCAGTTACTTTACTGCATTTCGAGCAATGGGCAATTTCCACCATAACAAGGCTGAATCACTTGTTTATTGTACTGCGTTAAGGTACATTTTTGCCAGTCCAATAATTCACTTTTATTTTGAATTGTGTGTAACAGGTAGTGAGAAAGCGAATATGCTACAATATGTATTTCTCAAATGAGGGGACCTGAATGAAACCACCACACATAGGCATTAGTTTTGGTTTGTTTACATATGGTAATGACTGATGATGTTACATGCAATGCATGAAAAGTGACATTTCTGTATATGGCCCACACAGCATGGCGGGTGTGAAGAAGCATCCAGCAGGATTACACTACATGCTCCAACTTCTGTTTTAGCGGACCTAACAGCCACACTGTCAAAGGTAAGCCTGCAATATTTACTTTGCATGCCCTTCTGTTATTAGGAATATCGTAGCTATTTTAGACTGAGTATATAGATCGGAAACCCCATTTCTTGTTTCCTTTCAGGCGGACCTTTTAACAATGCAACATGCATTTACTCCTGAATTCTGCCAAAACTGACTTTACATTAATGAGAGCATTACAGAACGGTTTTCGAATATAACAGGTAACGTATGACTATTGATCATACACCAATCAGGTCACTGATTAAGCAGAAGAAAAACAATAGAAGAAAATTGAGCAGCATACTAATTATGCTAATTATATTTTCTTCTGTTTTTCTATAATCCCTTTCCCTTCCCCTGTTGTGTTCTCCCTCTACTCTGACCACCTTCTGAGGTAGTTCTTCAAATAAGGTTCATGCATTTGTTTACTTTTCATTGGATGTATGTACCATTCAAATTGTAATGGGTGTTTTGTTGAAATGTTTACTTCTTTTGAAAGCTATGAATATTCATGCTATGTATACTGTAATTGGGCATTGTATACTAACCATGTTAGACCAAACATTTAGCCCTGATGAGGACCTCAGATCGAAACACGTTTCAGCTTTTTGTGTTATGTGGTCATTAAACAATATTCTTGAATTTTGGAGTATTATATGTTGATCCATTACCATTTAGTTCTGATTAAGGATTACCAATAGGCCAACAGGTCTTGTGACAGTCAAGACTAATATTAGGAGATAAGGAGCGCATGGAGATAGAATAATCTTAGCATGTCTTTTTGTTTGGCCCTGGGCTCAAGCCAGTTGCCTACATACATAAATGCCCTCACCAATCAGGTTACTTACAGAAGCTGAAAAACAGTGAACACAAAAAATATGTACACACCTCAAATGTACCAGTAGCTTTAGCTACGCAGCTCCTACTTATAGTCAATGGAAACCTGTATTTTTCGAAACCAACAAACAGCAGAACCTACTTTGGACGTTGCAAATAGTGTTACACAAACCTAGCTAGCCATGAATAAGTATTGTGGTTGAGCCTTTCCAACTCAAACCCTCCCCCATGCACATACACATCAAGCTCTTGTTTTCCACACATACCTCCTGCTTACCCTCTACCTGTCATAAATTAGTTTCCCCTGGTAAATATCTACATTACTGTGAAATGAAAGATTCCAAATTGTCTCACTGCTCAGTTTTAAGTAGTCATAACTAATACATGTTTAAAGATACGCCATGCAAACATAAAATGAAATCGCGACACACACAATTTAACAGTTCTTATTGTCTGTACATAATAACAAATATTGCCATATACACTTATAGCTTGTGAAACATACACATCGTTTTATTGAAGGTTTAATGATAAATCTCCAATCAGTATACTTTAAAAAGCTACATTACAATATAGAAGAGAAAAACACCTAAAAACACCTGTTCCTTTTTTCATATCACAACTAATGGTAGTAAACTAACAACAATATAAAGGAAGAATTACTGATAGTAACTGCTGTCAGATATCAGTAGTCCTCACAAATATACTTCTCAATCGTATTTCTCATTACTTCTAACCATGCACATTTCTACCTACTCTTTTAATAATGCACCTACTCTTCAGATTTCCCTTTCTAAGAAGCAAATTGTTATACCTTCAATATCCAAAAATTAAAATGTAAATAATGGACCTTACACTCACCTTGGTCAAAGTAACCCCTGAATATATAAGTACTTTCAAATACTCACTGGTAATGTCTCAAAAAGGAATGACAACAAAAGAGGACTACAATATCCAAGAACTTAAAAAATAACGAAGACATTCAAACTTCAACCAATCACATGTAATAACACAAAACAAACAATGAATGCAATGAATGCAACCAATTGCAAATACTGAAATACTGCCATCATTCATGCCCCACTGCACTAATACTTCAATTACAAACGAGCATGCGTTTTCAAGAGGAGAGTGTACATATCACAACAGAAGCTAATACTCTGTGGTTAGTTGGAGAAAGCTGGGAGTTTTCATTAATGTCTTTTTGTCAGACCCTGCATATTGACATGGACCTGAGTTTGAGCAATTTAAGAGTTAAATGGTATGAATGGGATGGTCACAGATCTTTCCTAAATTGTTTGTCTGAGAAGTACAGTGCGGCCAGCTATCATATTCATTGTGGAGGAAATGGTTTGGGGAATGTATGAGGCATGTCATTGGCTTTGATGATGAAAAAAGATTTAGAAAAACTCATGGAACCTTTTCCTCACACTATCTTCAATTTTTCCAACCTAACTCAGGGGCAAAAAATGGAACTGGAATACCAGATCTAATTCTAAAATTGAGAAATCTCAGAGAAATGTGACTAAAGAGACCACAGCCATCTGCGGATATCCAAAAACAACATCCAGTTCTTCATGTCTAACCTGTAAAGACATGATTGAGCACACCTAACTGATCAAGGAAATGCACTCTTCCCTGAGAACATTAGAGCATCAATACAACTTTGCTGAAACACTACACTCAGTGTACCCCAAAGCAGTCCTTTTAAAATTATTTTTTTCCAATTTTCTTATAGCCGTGGCTATACCAGCGGGTATAAAAAGAGAACCACAACACACACTACATTTTCAATATTATTATATACCTTCTATGGGTGGCTCTTAAAAGAGCCTTTGCATTTTTATATGTAAATTGTACCCAAAAATACTTTTGTATTGCGACAACATGTCTACTACTCCAGTTACATTACAAATTCCCCATGAAGGATCCAAATAAACTTTCAATGTGTCTCTCTGCTGTTCCTTTAGATGATTTATTAATTTTCTTTTCCCACAAATAAGATACCATGTACTCACAATTAAAAATATTTCTCTGCAATCCATAAACACAGCTGTTCTTTCAAAAACACCATCCAGAGTTCTGTTGTGATGCCAAACACATATATTTAACCAATGTTTCTCTTGAAGTTTACTACATTGTCAAAATTAGGTTCCTCAACAATCTTGTGTACAATGAGAATCATCACCTGACAAATCACTGAAAGAGTTGTCAGCTTCTTCTTCAAAACTTCACTCAATTTTTACACTTCTAAAAAATGTTCTTCAAATGTCCACACATTACATTATGTATACAGTCTTCAACCACAGAACTGCAATCACACAGCGTTCTCTCTGTATAACATAAAGTAAGCATCATCTTCCAATACCATAACAACTTTAAAAATAAACCTTGTATCAACCAATCAGACATTCATTTCAAACTGCTGTTGTGATTGGAGCAAACTTGACACCTTTACCTGTATAGACGCGGTATATTGTGATACCCGTAGCTAGCTGAGGAAACATTATAAATGCAACTAAAGCAGCATGCCAAAATACCTGACGTCCCATTGGCTTTAAAAAGCCACGGCTATGGCAAGGGACGAATAATTGTGACTTTAATACGTTCATGAAACAATGCTTAAAATAACATTTCCACTAAAAGAAAAGAAAACAAGTGCACACCACAATTAACCATATTTAACTAATATAATGATTTTAAAAAAATATATCATACGCTAAAACACGTTTATTTTCTGTGTTTTGTGGCCTATACCCGCGGCTATACTTAGCCGCAACACCATTCACCAGTGATGTAGTCATGATCATGATGTACGATTAGGTAGCCACAGATATAATAGGAGCCAGAATTCTCTACCGTGATTGGTTGAGAATTTAGCCATGACTACACACAGACATGACACGGGCCATTGTAGCTGTGCTTATCTGATGACTAGTCCAAACTTCCAAACACTACTACAGAGGGGTGTAAAAGTTCAAATAGCAATGGCTATAGGTAGTAAGGGAGGAAAATGACAGTATGTGATAATGTGGAGTCTAAGATTAATTACAGAATGTTTCTGAAATGAAGGAATTTAGCATTTATCGTGACTATACCTGCGTGCATACCCATGGCTATAAATGGATAATGGGGAATTGCCGAAATGTAAGTGTGTCACAGGAAGTATACTGTGCTTAGAGGGGCAGGGCAGGAGGTTTCATCAGGTGGGAGGGTGTTTTTGGCTCTGGGGAGTGCAAAGGGATTGAAATAAAGGTCTTCAAAGTGCATGAACAGTGGGAGGGGACACCATTTACATTTTTCTCGTGACCACAGCTGCGTAAAATTTACTGAAATGCGTACATATTACCACAGCCTAGTCATTTTAGTATAGGCATGGGTATTGAGAAAAATATGCTAGAAATATCCCTTTCTAACACAAACTGTATAAAATGTATCATATAAGGCTTATTGATCCATTCATACAGTCTGTGCTTTTTATTTCTATTTTTATAACTGAAAGGGTGGCTCTTAAAAGAGTCATTTTGGGTATGGAATCATGGGGGTGGAGCTTGGAAGGAAAGACTATTATGGATGGAACATGTAATAAAAGACAACAGGGGACATACATTGTTTTTGCATTTATAGGGCTTTTGATTTTTTTGTGAAGGGGAATGAGGGGGGCCACCGTACTGTAACCACACATCCTACTTCTGTGGAACACAAAATCCCACCAGCTACCTTTCAAGCAATAAAAGAGGCTGTTGATCCATATCTTTCAGACACAGCAGTCCTCTGTATATACTGCCAAACTGACTAAATCTAACTGACCCACACTACCAAAAGTCCTAATATAGATACTACAAAATGTCCAACTGACTAAATATTTGACTTACCTGAATGTATCCTTTTTTCTTCTTTTTTCTTCTTTCTATCTTCGTGCAGTATTCTCCTTATGTTCGTTTCTTTCTATTTAATTAAAAGTGTTGTTATTATCAATGTTTAAAAAAATGCATAAGACATATCTATATGTATACAATAATTTTTAATGAACTGTTTAATGTTTTTATATTGCATTTTATCTGTGAGAGGTAATGTGTAGAATAGTCCACTAGCTGGTATAAGAGACCATTGTATGAGCTACATTTCTAATATTTACAATACGTTAGTACAGGTTTTGAGACTTCCGGTACGGCATTTTTTTCATTAGGCTTGCAGTTTTGCTCGAGTAAACGTCCCACTTTCGTGTTCCTGGAGTTTCATGGATTTTCATCCCAAATCGGATGGCTGATGGATTTGTAATATTTTTTGTTCACATCCTGTGTGCGTCAGGTTTCAATTTTTCGTTTGCTTTTAAGGTTTTCTTTCTGCTTTTGGATCCGTTGGATGGATGGTTTCCCTATGGAATTGGCGTTCACTTGGAATTGTTTATTTATTTATTTTTACTGGAATTTTATGTTTTTTCGGTATTGGATTTCACATTTTTGGAATTGAATGGGCTGCTTAGTTTTGGATTTATTTGCAATTCGTAAACAACAAAATTCACATTGAATGCCAGGCTTTTCATGCAGCCTTTTAATGGCAAGGTACCATATTTTTGAGCTTGTTCCTTTAATCTTGTCATGTTTTGTACACTTTTACATGATGTCTTATGTAGATTTTTCCACTCATTGTTTGCAATTTGGCTTTTTCCTGTATATTTTCTTTGCTTTGAAATGTTTTTATAAACTTCCAAATAGTTGGTTTTGTGTGGCCCACTGCTATATTGAAGGCATGGTGCCAGCCTTCAAGTTTATTACTTTTTTTTGGTGTTCCCTCAAGTATTGCATTGTGGCAATTCCAGTTTTCAATTGGTATTTTTGGTTATTTGCGTCCATATCTCCTTTGGCTCCATATCCAAGCTTCATCAAAGTAATTAAGAAAATCTTGTAATTCGCTCGCATGTTGTTGGTAATAGTTTTCTTTTATTGTGTTCTGGTATGCAATTATTACATCAGTTTTCACGACAAATGTCAAGGCACATAATTTATTTCTATGGAATTGAAACTCACTATCATTTATGTACAATTGCTGGAGATCATGTTTTTGTATATTTCGCCATATCGCTTGATTACCTTCTTGTGTAACTTTCATGTTTCATGTTTTTTAGTATTGTTACCTCAGATACATGTTTCGGAATTGGTGGCAAATTTTTTTTTGGGGCCCGTTGGTAAATCACCTGTCGTTTTCAGAGTTTTTGCTCATGGTATTTCCGCTGCCAAATCCTGAGGAATTCTGTTCAATATTTGCCTCACTATTTCTCCACTTGCACCTACATCCCAATCAGCTTTTCTTTTTAATTCTGTACGTTTTTGCTTCATTTCGATTTTTGAAACATTAGGATCATGGTTGTAGTCTCTAATCTAATATATACAATTGAATCGTCTTTGGTGCAGGCCCTTCCATAACAATCGTATTTTTTATATTCTACACATTTCCACCATGTTTTCTTTTCTTTTGTTTCATTCAACATTATATAAATATCCCGCTTGACAAAGCTGTTTGTTCCCTTTGTGGGAAATTAAATAATTAGCTTTTTCAATTCTCTGTTTCCTATGGTAATATAACACACACATTTATATTTCACTCCACATGAATCGTGTACATTGTTTTTAAAACAATGTTCATTTTTATCGCAATTTATTTATGAATCTTACCGTGCCAGCTTTTGATTTTCAGTAATGAGTGAGTTTTTGCTAAATTAGTTCAGATGGTGTAGCACTTCTCACAGTCGTTAGGTGACAGTTTAACTGACTTTCTTTTCCTTTCACACGTTTTTCCTTCCTGAAACGCTTGTCTTGCGTTATTTGCAGTCCAATCACGTTTTGGGTAACACATTGCGTATTAGGAAGTTTGTGACAACACTCTAATGCAGTTTTTTTCTACTTCTTTTATAAAAATATTTCTCCATATGGACATTTCTATAAAACTGTTCTATAAACAAATACTTTGTTAGTGTTTCTATATACAAACTGGAAATATACGAACAATTTCGTATAACAGACATTTTTCTTGCAGTCATTTCCGTCGCAAACATTTCATCTGCGTTAAAAAAAATACAAATCTACTGCAACACACCACTCTGCAGGGGGGGGAGCAATTTCAAAGTGCTTTTGAAGCTGTAATCAAGGGGCATGAAAACACTGCCCTGTACCTTACATGTAACACATGCGCAACATCTTCCCCTGTCCACCTGTCTCACCATATTAGTGCTTGGTGCCTCTTCCCTCATTACCCTCCGCACCTTACGTTCTAATCTCTCCTGCAAAAAAAACTAAAATGAAAAAACCTTTAGGAACCACCTTTTAGAGATAAAGAATAGAACTAAAAAAAATCTTATAGACTCTATCTACTTTACATTTCTCAGTAAAGTACTTAGGGCCTCATTCCGACTTTGGAGGTAACCACACCGCTATTTGCGGCATGGCTGCCTCCAAAATCGTTCTGACTCCGCCCTGGTGAATGGAGTAATTACCGGTCCATTCCAAGGTTGGAGGGACCGGTAATTCCCCATTCACCAGGGCCCTTCCCCATTCCCATTTGAGCCCCCATAGGGCTCAATGGGAATGGGGAAGGCGCTAATAACGGTACCGTAAATTACGGTACCATTATTAGCACTTAAGTCCCTTTGCGGGTCCCGTCCTTAAAGCCTACTGAAAGCAAGCATTAAGGAAGGACCTGCAACGGGAACTCGTAGTAGGGCGGTAAGGGTTTAACGGCACCGGTCTTGTTACCGGTGACCGTTAACCCTTACCACCCTACTCGGAATGAGGCCCATAGACCCGATAAGATTTTCCAAAATTCCATTAGCATTTTGTGTTATGCTAATGAAAATAATGTGGTGTTTATCCCCTGTTCCAGTTATCGGGCCAAGCCAAGCGAGGACATATAACGAAGGCTCTTGGCCGTTATTCCCCATTCCAGCCCCTGCAATGAGGGATGGAGGCCATTGGCACCCCAGATTGCCAAAGCGGTAACCATGGGTGCTAAGAAAAAAGCATTTTTCTTCCTACACCAGGAGGTGCACAGCATCTCACTGTCGCCCCTCTTTCCTTTCCATGGCAGCCTGCAATTGGCAAAGCGAGAACCCTCTGACCATATTACCACAAGCACATTCTTTTCCCTTTCAAACCTATACCAATTTCGAAAATATTTACCACATAGCCAGTCCCTGGTGGACATAGCTACTTTATCCCCATTTGATCGTCCCTCGTGGTCATGGCCGTCAGCCAGATTGTCTGGGTCATGACCATATGCCGTGCCCCAGACAATCTGGCTGCTGCCATGGCCAGAGGCTATATACCTCAGTCACCATTATGACACTTGTCAAAAAATAAAACACAGACACATTTGCAAAACCATGCTTCCAGGACCTTGTTAATGCTCTGTACACAGGATTGCTGAAAATCCACCCATGTTTTTTTTTCTCCAAAACTGTCAAAAATGTACGTACAAAGTCATATAACTTAGACACCACTTGACAAAATCCATTCAGACTTAGCACCCACATTCGAGGATGGGTCTCTAATCTTTCTGAAAACTTTTGTCCACAGTTGTCAAACAGTTATAAGCCATCCAAAAATGTTGACACCCACTCTAAGCCCCCTCTTGACAAAATCCCACCAAACCTTGATAAAACATTTATATTTAGATCTAAAATCTTTTTGCAAACTTTTGTGCAGATTCGTCAAATGCACACCTTATTCATAAGCTTTTACACTGTTTTGAGATCCCCCTCTAATTTTTCCCCCTCTTGACAAAATTTCACCAAACTTTGTAAGAACATGTATATCTAGATCTAAAATCGTTTTGCCAAATTGTGTGCAGATTTGTCAAATGGGACCACATTTATAAGCATTTACAATATTTTGGGACCCCTTCTAATTTTGTTCCCTCTTGCACCACACTTTTTTAAACCGTTCAGAATCAGGTCTAGAATGAAATTCCGTAATTTCATATGCAGTTTCATTGAGTGGTGCCAAACTTATAAGCCACCCAAAATCTGCTTTTCACCAACACTGTAATGCATAAATAATCATAGATTCCTCTGAACATCTAATATGTTTCCAGACATCACAGGACTGCCCTGTACTGTTCACGGACATCAGAGAATATAAATACCAGTTTTTTAGGCTTTTTAAGGCCATATACCATCCTCATCACCACTCACCTCCCCAGATACTGCTTCATTAGTTTGACAAGTGCAATGTTGTGTTTTTTAATATGTGTTTACAGCGATGTTAACGGACACCGGCGGATGTTCGCGAATCCAACATGGCGGGCGTTCAAAAATCTGACGCACCTCACGTTTTTTATTGACCAATCAGTGGGCGTGTCGGATGTCTCCAGACCTCATGTTGGCCTCTGGACCAATTGGATGCCTGCCCGCGGACTGAACAGGGAAATGAGTCCACGGATCGAACCCAGATATCGCACATTTTTGTTTACGTAATTTTTGTTCATTTTAAAAAGAACTACCGGATGGATTTACGCCAGATTTACAAAAGCACACTTTCGAGACCAAGCTGCTGCACCTGCTGCACATTTGATGAAACTCCATCCAGCAGTTTGGGCTGGAGGCATGAGCAAAATATTTTTTCTATTGCATCTGTCAGAAAAAAAAACAATTTGGGACCCCTCTACAACTTTTCACCCCTTCATGAAACCTTACTAAACTTTGCATGATCAATCTGAAGGGCCATATACTTTTTTCGCAAAGTTATGTGAGGATTCATTCAGGGGGGGCAAAGTTATACGCCACTCAAAAAGTGCTCTTCTGATGGGTTGAGCAACTTAACCATAACTACAGGGCCGCTACCACAGGCCCTGTAATAATAAATCAAACTAAATTATAACGCAATGCCAACAGATCGATGCACAATGGCTAAGCAAATTGCTTTGTATTAAAGTGCAATAGTACATTACAAAATCTTTTTATTCAAATATTAAATAAAAATCATTTCTTATAGTCACAACTTTTTAGAGCCATGGTAAAGAAAGAAAAGACTAACCCATGTCTCAGTAAGCTGCCACACGTTCTGTTTCTGTCCTCCAAAAGGACTTCATCAGGCAATCATTTGTGATGCCAACCAAGTCCTGTTGGTGGACAGATTTTATCATGTTGTGGGGAGCAGGTATCAGTATAATATGTTGGATTTATTTTGGGGTTGTATTTACTACTTCATGGTATTTTTTATTCTGGTGGTATTTGGTGGTATTTTACAATTCTTGGTAATATATTGTGCTAACCTGTTGATGTATTCTTGTAGTGGCCTAATAATTATTTTTACCAGGTCACTAACAACAAACAAAACACTGGACTTGGTATACTCTGAATAGATGGCTCATGCCCTCCTGTGGTACCTTATATACAATACCACACTACACACTTTTGGCAGAGTTTCAACAATTGTAAAGCATTAAATTGAAATACTGAACATTCATTCAATCTCTCTAGATAAACAGCTCATGGTGGCTACTTTACTTTGAGATATTTCTTACCACACATCTGTCTCCCTAAACATGTCAAATGAAATGTACTGAATGAAGAATACATGTAAATGAGAGCTAAGTTACTTTTGAATCTGTTTTTATATTGTAAAATAGAAATATGCAAGTTACACAGAATGACACTTATGCCCACATTGTATTTCACAGTGCAATAGCTTTCAGCACTTTATCTGTGCAGAGTCCTTGGTATTGTGAAATTTGACAACACAATACACTTAAAGAAAAAACATAGTACGACTTTGAGAAATATAAACACAGGATTACATGCATGTTCAAAAAAGACAGAACCTAAAATGAAGTGAACTACATAACATCTACTACCTGGTCTCATTCAGAAACAGCGGCCCCTCACCTGTTGATTTGTTACCTAGATTTGTTGGTGGTATATCTGATTCATTTTGGCATTGAAATCCTCCCCAGTCTTTCCGCCTGCACATGGTCAAGCCAGATAAGGACAGCTTCAGCATCAGACAGCTTGTCAGCACTGAATTCTGTCTGCCTAGCCAGCCCTCTGCTCCTTCATTTCCCAGTGCCCAAAGAAGAATGAATGCTAGTCTGTCTCAAACCCCTTTTTGTCAAACCCCTTTGTCACTCAAGGAAAACACCTCCCCTTGAGCAAATCATTCCACTGAAATGGCACGTGATTTCCTTGCTGGAGAGAAAAAGGTACATCTTTCTTGTGCTTTCTGCCTTAATACAATGCCCTGTTTTCAGTAGAACGGATCTTCAGTTTTTTTTGTTTTTCACCCAGCGCAGTTTCAGCCTGCACATTTAAATTCCCATTTCCAGAGCATCATGCATTTTCCCAATCTGCATTCAGCTTATTTCATCATGGTCTAATTTGCACTAAATATTATTATGGGTTTCAGTTACATGTTAGCAGGGGTTGGGTTAAATTAAATTTATGTTAGTATTATATTTGGTGCAGCTCAGTTCATTGAAATATAATTCTGAAGCAAAGTGTAATTTCAATCATGTGCTCTGTGCATTGGCATCTATCTAATTCGGCCTGAGACTCACACTCTTGAGTTCAGTAATGAGTTTCACACCCTGGGCCCCAGTTGCAGAGTTCAATCCCATGCTAACATGTGCATGCTAAAATTATGAACCTAACTGGTAAAATTAAGAGCCCCTACTCCTACAATTCGCACATAGTCTGAGATGGACTGTCTACTGGAGCTTACATGAATGTTCCAGAAGAGAAGTAGTCCACAGTTGTCCTCACTGCTGGTGTGTTAAAGCACTACAGAGATGCTGAGTTTGTAGTTGAGAAATTTTACTGACTGTTTGGTGACAGCCTTGTATATAATATACCAGGATTTGAAGGTGATAAAGGCTTGTAATGGGTGTCACTGCAGGGCCTTGTGTGTAATGTTCATGTGGCCTTGTTTGCAGGGTCTACTGATGGTTTGTGCATCTGCATGCAGGACACATCTGAGAGGTAGGAGGATAGTAAAATGAAGGGATTACATAGGTTTGTGGCACACATCCAGGTGGGAGGGTAGCCTGGGAAACTTGACTGGGCAGAGTGACATTACGACTCTTCGGAATTTGGATTGCATGTGGGTTATTGGCACTTTACCCACTCTTCCCACTTCCTCATCCCATTCACAGACATCTGTGGATGTAACACGCAGGACCTGGTGTGATAATATAATTGATATGAAATTTGTTTTATTTGATCTATTTTTAAATGTTTTTTTAAACCGAATACAATAAAAAAAATTAAAACAAACTGATATGTCACCAGACACATTAGGCCAAGTAGTGCACATCTGTGAGATACTGTCAATAACAGGAAGCACACAAGGGAATTGCAGCCAGCCTGCCAGAGGTCATTGCCAATGTATTACCTGCTTCTTGCCAATGCATTTGGGTCCATTCAGGGTGACTTGATGATAGGCATTGAAGGTGAGCAATGGCGCACAGACAACAGGGATGTCTTGCACACCATTTCAGAGTCAGCGTGGGATCCACCCTTTGACACGGTAGGCCAGGGACCTCCTACATACCATACCTGTATTTCCATACACATGCAGAGACACAGGACAAGTGTTGGTACTCACATATGTATTATCCAGCCGTTGCGTTAAGAGGACAGGCCACCCTCACATTGTGTGAGTTATTTTGAAATTCTCTGTAAGTAGCATCTTCAATTGTACATGCTATGATACCTGTGGCAGAGGTGGAGACACCTGCGTTGCTTTGAATTGGGACTTAGAAGAGGGACAAATGGGTAACGTGAGCTGCATGTGACAGTAGACGGAAAGTTTATGAGCGTCATGGTAAGGGGTTTTAGACATATGCACCACAAGTATCCATGGAAATGGGAAAAGGGTGTGGTCTGGGTAGCAGGAGGGAGAGTGGGTGTTTGGGGAGGGCTACACCACCCAACATGGCTACAGATGACAGGAAAACTGATCCAACCCTGCCAGGGGTGATGACAGAGAAGCAAAGGAGGAGTGGGGCTTTTCCATCGTGGGAGACAGAGGTGGGGGCATCAGGTGGTATGCCCACACCCGCCAATGAACAGCATGGTTGTGGGTAGGGCAGACCACACCCAGGTAGGAGGTGAGATGTGTGAAGGTGCCCTCCGAAGGTTAGATGTGGAAGAGCCAGTCACTATAGGTATGGGGGATGTAAAGTGGTTTAGGGTGCTACAGGAGCCATGAGGGGGCATAGATAGATTTGGAGGAAGGGTATGATGATGGATGGGGGAGGGACAGAGAATTGAAGAGAGATACATAGCTGAGAAGAGGTAAGTAAGTGTAAGTGGTAGAGGTAGGGATGAGATGTGGGGGAAAAGGGGAAAGGAAAAAGGAGTTTAACCGGTTCAGTGGCTGGGTAGATGTTTATTTTTCCCATTGCAGGAGCATGCACATGGCAGAGGTGAGTGGAGGTTCAGCAGGACCAGTAGCAATGGTGCAGAGGGAAACATGTATGCCACCTTTTGACCCGCACATTTGCACTCTGCTGTGCCATTGACAAATATTTTGCAGCATGCCTGAGTGCAAACGTACCAGGTCCCTAATGTTGGCCAACATGAGCTCCAGAGTGTTTTTACACTGGAGCTTTCAGCATTTCCTGTTGTCAATTAAAAGTTTTTCAAAACTCAGTCTTTGGTATGTGTGTAACTTCATGCCATTTTGTCTGGCGCTGTCTGTCGTGGAAGCATGTAGTGGCCCTCACTCTGCATGTACACCTTTCTCATTTCAATTGAAAAGGTATATATGTACACATGTGAATAAAACAATGCATTATTTCGGCACCTTTTCATTTTTAATTGGAGCAGTTCCATTTGTCTTTGATTCTTCCCCACAGAATGTTCATTAAAAAAAAAACTTCCATAGGTTTTATGTCTAAAAGCCAGATGTTGAAAGCTGTGTCCAAAAAAGGCTGCTTTTTGTTAGGCCAATTCTGATCGGCCTTCAATGGGCAGGAACCCTGTTGGAGCCTCTCTCCCCACCCCCACCTTTTCCTGTGCTAGCGTGATTGCTCCCATACCTCCTGTTTGGGCTCCAACTACTCCATTTTGTTGGGATGCACTTACAGCATCCCAACCAGGCAAAGCGGTTCAGGCTGAGAATAACCTATAAGCATGTACCACAGTGTGATCAGGGTGAGTTTTGTGTGGCAGAAGGTGCACGTATCACTTGTAGTTAGTTTTGACACATGTTAGATACCCACATATAGCAACACAGATGGAGCAACAAATATATCAATGTTGCGGTTGCAGGGGTATAAATAGGGCAGTGCTGTAGGCCCTGTATTTAGTAAGTGTATAAAAAGTTGTGGTTTTCAGTGAGGCGTGAGAAAAAAGTTGAAGTAGGTGGAAGATGGAGTCAGAAAGGTGCTCTGCTAAGAGCAAGGTCAGCGTGTTTACATGACAGGAGTGTTGTCATATTGGATTTTAAGGTCTACTACACAATGAACATAATAGAACGCAGGTCTTGATGTGGCGCTGTGGCTCCGTTTAGCTCAGTCCCGGGACAAATCCCTTTTCGTCCCCCAGGAGAGATGCTGAGGCCACAGGCACCTGCGGTGCACAGATAAACACTACTTGTTTCCTGCTCCAGGGCCTGAAAAGTGGTGGGAATGGATTGCTAGCTGTTGGGAAGGCAGGTAGGGTTGCACCCTTGAAGGACAAATGCATGAGAATAGGGCATGAGGTTTTGTGAAGCCAAGAGGTCAGGCGAAGATTTAGAGCATAACTGCCCTCACCCAAGGAGTGGTCATCCCATTTGAATTACCAGTAGATGCAGAAAGAAAGCAGATAAATCCCTAAAATTCAGACTCAAGAGTGGTGCCTTAGTCACGTCATTACTGGGCACCTGGGGTTTGAAGGAGATAAGGGGGAGCCGTGTCTGGAAAATGTTGTGATTTAGGATAGGAGGAGCAGAGGGGATGCCAATGCATTTAGTACATCGTTGGGGTGCAGTTTGAGTGCGCCGCGGCATCTGGTATAACGAGAAGGCCCATTGTCTGATCAAAGTAGAGTTGGCCTTGCCAGTTTACTTTGAATGTTTCTGGATCGGAGGGGTGTACATCACTTGACGGTCACAATTTATTAGTGTGTCAATATACTCATGAGCTAATCCTGTACCTGGAATTAATAGTGATGATGTAGTGGGCCATTACATAGGGGGAATGGGTTTAGATAAGGTGTGGTCAATTGGTGCAGGGAATATAGGGAGGTATTAGCATGTTCTATAGGTGGTAGCCAGTGAGGGTGGGGGAATAACGTTGTAATTTATGTATTCCGATTTGCGGTTTTCCACTATATAACCTGTAACTTCTTGGGGCATGATGAGCTCTGTGTCAGTTCGGTGTACAGGACCACCTGAGGTCTATATTCAATAAAACTTGTTTTCCCTTGCAAAACAGTGCAGTGATCATTTGGTCTTTTGGATTATTTTTATTGCATGGGTTTTCGGTTACTGTTCTCTTTAGACTTTTCACCACAAATATGGAACCCTGCCCTCTTTGTACATATATGAAAAGATATAGATACTCTATGTTTCAACAATAGTCTCTAATTGAACGTGATGTGTCGTCCCTCTTAATATTACTTGTCCTGAAAAAATAGACATACTGCTCCTAAATAATATAAATTTCCAAATTGATTCAATGTATTAATTCACTCTATGTAAAGCTAATGAATAGCATATGGACTCATAGGCTTCTCGTCTCGCCATGCATGGGGTGCTTGCAATTGGTGTATTGTAATCTGGCAGTGCGGGTAGCAAGATAGATTGTCCAGTGTTTGGATTTACAAAATCAGAATTCATAGCCAATATCAGGACCAGATCTAATGTTATAGATCCAGAAGCCACAGCAAATGATTTTGGAGCAATCACGCAGTCAATGTGTTACCATTAAAGTTTGTCTGACAAGGAAAAACAGAAAAATCCTAACCAATACAAATGACAACAGATGCGTCGACCTTCTGTGCCAGTAATTATGTAATTAGTGTGTAATGATCCATGGTCATTGTTATATGAATCCGCATTTAATCCATTAGAAAAATATTGGTAAATGGCAAGTACAAGCTCTCCTTCTCAAACATGTATTTTCTTTGTAATAGAATTCTGGCAAGAAGAATTCGTTCAGGATTATTCTCGCCATTAAACAAACTCATAATGTGCACTGCACTATAGCTTGAATTGTTCTGCGACAAAAGGCAGTGAATCGCCTCTGTAGAGGAGTGTCACTGGGAAATGATGGATGGCTACTGCACTGGTTAGAAACACGCTTGCATTGAATAACATTTGACTGATCAAACACGAAGGGTGTGTCGAAGATGCAGCACAAGAAGACAGGATTAAGAGAGTAAAAGAATGGCATGAACTCAAATTAACTTATTTTCTCTAAACTGTCTTTCTAACATTACATCTTTTCCCACACACACACAAAAAAAATATATATATATATATATAATTCGGACTTTGGTTCTGCGATTCCCATTACTTATCTCATCACTCTAAAACGACCTGGCAAGCCAAAAACAACAGGACATTCTATCACCTCCTGTGAACTGCACTTCATTCCAATAAGATCCTGGAAAATTGCTGGACATCCGATGTATTTAGCAGAGCTTGCCATGGCAATTGCGCTTGCAATATTTCCCTTAATCACACCATTACCTCAGCTCAATGTATCTCACTTCATCAAATATGCCTGGTTACGGCGTCAATGAGTGTTTGCTTGGCAAGCCATAAGAGTCCTGGAGAGCACTTAAAAGCAAGGTCTTGCTAATACACCATAATGGCGCAGCTGCTGCATCTGAAACATGCTGTAGTGAAGATAACGTGTGAGGCATGACGTTTCTTTGCAAACTGCCCTGATTAGATACTTTCACATACGCGCAAAGTCCTTTCACCTCCTGATTTGTTCACTAATCCCCCAAACAAATAAAGTCAACCAATCAAATGGCCATTGTTCTTATAATGTGTATATTCTGTTTGACAAAAACTTTAAAAGAGTCGTTTAAACAGGTTCAAAATAATGTTATGTCAAATCAACAATCACTCAATGTGGATAGATTTTGCAAGGAGCAGGCGGTGGCATTGTCTGACAACAGATGACTCATGTAATGCTCCTGCACCAATTATATTACAGAATAGCATGTTCGTGCACTTTCCAACTCTCCATAACATTGAGGGTGTTTGGTAAATAAGTCACAATGGTACAATCATGAAACCACAACTCTAATAACCCCCCAATGTGGGTGAAACACCTACCTGGCTATTCCATGCATCAGAGTGTTTGGTCTAAAACTGATAAAGCTGCCCTATGATGCAATAACATTATTCTGGTATGGACTAAATATGCAAGCTTTTCTTTTGGTGGCTGCATGCCCATAGTGCTTTCCTCTGTGGCTCTGAATTGGAGGTGAACTTCCTGAGATGGCCTTTTGGTGGTGCTGTGACATGTGTGGTTTGTAATAGAAATGTCCTAGTCTGCTCTCCCTTAAGGAAGACTGTGCTTTCATTGTAACTTGGAGTTGACCCACCTCATGAGTACATTGCAGCTTGCTCATTCTTCACTGACTCCATATTTTGCACTGGCCGCGTCTCCTAAGCCGTCCCTTATACCATCAACGTTCGGGAGCTGGAGGCCATATTTGTTGCACAATAAGGGTAAAGGCCTTTTCAGTTGATCTAAAGTCAGTATCCGCGTTTCATCTTCATAAACCTCAAAATCTACCATGTGCACTCCTTCTCTCTCCATTGGTCAAAACGTTGTGTTCTATCTTTGGTTAGAGAAAAGGGCATCCAGTGATGCTGGCGCCTGGGGAAATGTTGCCAGGGGGCGACATTTCCCCAAATGTGCACTCCCATCAAAATCAAGCACTTTCCTCCAAATGTTCTAGGACTGGAGTTAGAATAGAACATTGTAGCTATCCTAGAATGTGTGGGGGAAGGCTTTGAAGGATGCAGGTTGCTTAACTGGTGACTTTTTTTCAGGGGACATTATCACATTATCACATGGAACTGAGAAAAGTACTTTCTTTGAAATGTTAGCAGTATTATAACACTAGGCATAGATCATAAATCTGCAGAGATTTACATAAAAAGTATAATCACATGGCACGCTGTATAGCATTAGCAATGGGTGTTAATCTCTACACGGGGATCTGGGGAGAAATCACAGTCCTATCTGGTAGGAACCAGGGAAGGACTGGGCCAGAACAAGAAAGCTGCCCTCCCGCAAAATATGTCTTGCTGGAGCGCAGTTCCGTGGAGGCCCGAGGCCCAAAACCCCTCTCAAATTGAGGAAGCTCTGTGCGCCTGAATGCAGGGAGTATCCTGAACGCTGTGCTTTTGTAGTCAGTAAGTGCAGCTGCAGTGATATGCAAACCATGACAAGCAGCATCAGAAAGTTACCCTTTGCTCACTAGGACAGCCCAAACTTAAACACTGAAATTGTCCAAAGCTGTATATATGTCTTGTGCTTTGCACACATTTTACTGTCATAGTTAGTATTTTGCCAGATTAAATGAGTACCATACCCACTGTGCATTGCATGTTAAAAAGGAATGTACATTTGAATTATTATCACAGATATGTTTGATACATTGGTGATCCTTCTTATGTTCTCAAAATGCACTTTGTTTTTGAGCAATTCAGCCAGTAACGATATTCATGGCATCCACATTATTCTACACCTAGTTCCGCCCTGACCACACCCCTGATAGTCCACCTTCCCTCACCTGATAACTCCTCCAGTCCCCCTCCCCTGAATGAAGGGGGGAGGGGAGGGAGTTCCCCCCGTATGTGTTGTCCATTTCCAGCACTGATAGGAACTGTAGTGGAGCATATGCTTTTATCACATACCATGATATCTCAAACCACCTTCTTCATGCCAAGAGAACTGCCTATTACATTCTAAATGTAAGTCACCAACACTACATCAGAAATGAAATGACAGAGCGCCTGGAGACCATGAAAATAGCAGCGGTGCGCCGTATAAATCACAACAACATAATATAACAAGATGTCTATGGAGACCGAAAATACTAGAGGAGTCGAGCAGTCACACCCTGCACCCAGGGTGAATAAGCATCTGCAAAGCCAATATGCCTGTCTTTGTGGAAGTGCATGTGAGTGTTGGTATTGTAATAGAGGGGGTCATGATGCATAGAGGTATTATTGCAGGGGAAGGAACAAAGGGGCTTGGGGGGTACTTAGTTAGAATTGGGACATTAGCTAGACAATCAAAAGCTAGACCAATTACTAATTATGACACGTTCTGGAATTACTAGTGCAACTATAATAGAGGACCGTGAAGAGGGAATCAGCACCGGGAAGGGCTCTCTGTGGAAATGCACACATAGGAGAAGGTGCGTTGCAGAGGAAGTAGCACTGGAAGGGTAAAGGAGCACGAGAGTTCGGTGTCAGAAAGAGCGCTGGTAGAAATGAAGGATATCACAGGGGCAATGCGCTAGTCTTGGAAGCAAGACCACGCAGATCAACAGAGGTTCGAATCCCGGATCTGCGCTTAGAAACCAAACTCAGATACAGTGTTAGGCACGTAAATAAAATATGTTGGGAGAGAAGCATCAGTGCTGTGTCAGATCCATCACTGGGGGAGGAGCAACAGGGAAGATCACCAGGAACTGATAGAATTACAGAGAAAGCATCATTGTTGGATACTGTATATATCTGTTGCCTGTGCCATTAATTCAATATACGAAGCCCAAAAACCACCAGAGTGTTATAGGATCTCTGAAGTGTGACAAGACAAGGTAAGAAGTTTGCCGGAAAAGTCAGGCTCAGAATAGTTGCAGGAATCTGGGGATTAACAAGGGAAGGGAGATAGGGGCATTGGCGACTTGGCCGACAATTAGCTGCACTTAAACCCCAAGCCTCTAGCCATATGGGGCACCAGAGAGAGTGGGTGAGAGAGTGTAAGGCGCAATGGGGTGGTGTAATGGGCCAACAAGTAGGAAACATCACTCAGGGCATCACTCAGGGCAAGGAGCCAGGAGGAAACTGAAGATTAAGAGTGGAAGTAGACAATATTGGCGAACCCGTGATAGGACAAAGAGGGGTACTGAGGATGCAGACATGGAACTACAGAGAGAGAACACGGTGCCGGTAATACCTTAGCGCCCTACTACGAGGCCCCTCAGCGTTTCCCATCCTTAATGCCTGGTCTGACCAGGCGTTAAGGACGCGACCCGCTCAGGGACTTCAGAGTTAATAACGGTACAGCAAATTGCGGTACCGTTATTAGCTCCTTCCCCATTCCCATTGAGCCCTATGGGGGCTCAAATGGGAATGGGGAATGGTATTTGGAATGGGGACTTCCCGGGTCCTCCAGGGTCGGAATGACCTGGTAAGTCCACATACCGCCTACCCGGACCCGGTATGCGGTAAGGGAGTAGCCATGCCGCTAATAGCAGCATGGTTACCTCCTACCATGTAATGAGGCCCACAGTCTCTCTCTCTCTCTCTCTCTCTCTCTCTCTCTCCCTCTCTCTCTCTCTCTTTCTCCCCCCACTCCCTCCCCGCAACACCCGAGGTAAATACAGGGAAGAAGGAGCCAGCATGCGTGCTGCATTACAATTCCCAGATGTTCAACAAACACAATCTCACCATGAGTGTAAGAATGACTTACAAGCAGAGTGGCTAAAGGCCCTGTGCAGTAAAGCTTAAATATGTGCAATGTATTTGAATACCTGCATTCAAACTGCACTAATGTTTACCACTACGATGCAGTTTATGCTGAGGTTCAAACTTTTGCTATCAAATCCTAGATCTGTTCGTACTTTCTCAGCTTCGTTGAAGCCAGTATTATGAATGTCAGATTAGCCTGTTGCTTTAAGTAACCCTTTGCTTTGTATTTGTTGCTTACCCTTCCTTTAATTGCAAACATTTGCACATTCCTGACCACATTTGTGTAATCATATAAACATTGTTTGAAGTTGGCATGACTTAACAGCAGGGGAGGACTGGCACCATTCAGCCTGGGGGCACGTTTACTTTTCTGGCCCATAGTGCAGTGGCCCAAGCCCACGGTGCAATGGTGCCAACTTCCAGAACAAGCAACCTAATACCAACCTCTCCACCCTCCCACACATTCTCACGTATACATGGTAGGCATTATTGACATTACTTTCCTTTGATGCAACAGATTTTTCAGTTATGTTTGTGGTTTCTTAGAGTTCTGGAAATGTACCCACTTACCAAAAATAGTAAACTTAATAGAGGATATATAATTGGTAAAATGTCAAAGCTGGGATTTGAGCCCAGTTTTCAATATGTTACAGTTTGTAATTTGACAGCAGGCCACATCTCCTCCCATCCCAACCTTTAGTTTTAGAACAAAGAGAAGCTAATGAATGCATTGGTAGAGCAGAGATTTTTTGCTGAACCAGGAAGAGAGGGGTTTCCTCTCAGTCAAACATGCACTGGCATGGCAAAAGACCCATGCCTACTACCTGCCTCCCCAGCCCACAACACAAAAACCATACCTGCACCGTGTGTACCTAACCCTATAACATAAAACTCTCACTTGTCATCCTGTCTCCTTGCCAGTACTTTAAACATCATTTGTTAAAATTAGAATTATTTATAGAGTAGCGATGTAGAGTATAAACACATATGAGTGAGGCTTTCTCTACAGATAGTTAAGGAATATAAGGCACCGTAACGAAAAGTGATTTGCTCAGTATCACACAATGTATTAAGTGTGATCAGAGATGCCAAAATGTTTACCTTTAAATAATGTGGAATATGTTTGGAATAAGAAAAAAGCCAAACATGTTCCGTATTATTTAACTCTTTCTGTTCACTGTACAGAACCGGTGCAGATGTGCCTCCCTTCAGGAGAGTGAAACATGTTTTACAAAGGCCATGTTGAGGGGATATAAAGGTTTAATCTCTGATTGCCTCCTCTCACTACCTTACCCATGTAATACACAAAAGGGTCCTTGTGTGCATAAAGAAAGCCAACAGTAGTTATATGAGCCACTACTGTACATAATCCATTTCTCCCTTCACTTTGAGGTTGAAAATGGATAAACATAAATATAAAGAAAATCTTGTTCACATTAGCGCCATCAGAGTTTGTATTTCTGAGATAGTATTCAAGAAATACCACCTCTGTTAGTGGTAAATTTTGAATAGGGTGGATTTTCAGAAATACCACCGGTAGAGTGAGTCACTTTGTGCAGCTGTATTAACAAATGTGCCCAATCCCGAGTGACTCCCTTAGATTGCAGTCTACTAATAATTAATACCTGAATATTACATGTTTGTATGTGTGTTTTTCAATTGTGTCCAAAAGTAACTACCACAAATAGTCTAACAGCTATTTTTATAACCGCTATAATAGCAATGTCCATGGGTTCTGTTGTGGGCGCTATTAATCTTTTTGTTTGTACACATTGGTGATCAAGAAATTCACCAGCACAGCGGGGAACATTTGAACAGAATCAGACCTATGACAAACTCTAATAAGATATGGACCCTTACCTCCTTGGCAAGTATAAGTCGTGATAAGCTGATGTGGATTCCAACAGGCTAATGGTGTATGGGGCGCAGTGGTGCCAACATTACCATCCAGGGGCACAGAATCTGACCTACAGAACACTGTGCTTTCGCCCCTCCTGTGCACCTGCTTGTGAATGTCTACATGTGTGGGTTCCTACAGTCCCAGTAGCACTGAATATAGGCATCAAAGGGCCCTGAGACAAGATGGGGTGAAGCACGTGAGGAAGTGTGGTGGGTGCGCTCTGTGAGGCACTCCGCAAGTCCGACACTTGGCACCTACACTTGGCACCTACTCTCATGTACACCTGATTCTCCAAGGGTGGACCCCCCCCCCCTGTAAGTCCTGAAATGGATGACGTCTGCAGTGTGAGGGGAAATAGCAATGGCAGATTGTTTGTACCTCACTGAGGCTGGCAACATTGGAATTGCGGCTGAATTGCATGCACAGTGGCCATTTCAAAAATAAAAACCTGACTCAACTGACTTGTATGGATACCACAGATAAAAAAGTGTAGTTACGTCATGCTCCAGCACCCTCAAACAAATGGGAACTTCTTAACATGCAATATTGTTAGAGTTCAGAATTGACGGATGCCAGTGGTCTGGGTATGCATCTTGACTGTAACTTCTCATGACGCTCGTGCATTTGTACAGGTGCACGATAAAAGGTGTGTGAGTCTAGAAATTACCCTTCCATAGCATAGGCGATGTATTTTGTTGGCCGAAAACCAACCACATTATGTATTCAGCATCAGTAGTACAGACTCATGAACATGACCAGACAGCGTCCATTTTGTAGGAATAGAATTCGCCATTTTGATTAATTTTCGCTTCTTGCTTTCTGTTCAAATTGCTTTGCTGAAAGCGTATTCTATTTTGTTGTTGCTCATGCAATAGAGCAAGGCCACAAGATACATGTTGAAACACAACGCAGGCAACCCAGACAGTAATGCCAGTCTCCTCCCTCACAAGTCCTTGGAAGTAAGCAACAAGGCATTTAATCACTATGCAGGTGCCAGCTAGTCTCACCGATGCGGTAGAACTGGTAGGAACAAACAATTAATGGCTTGAATTATGCTCTCTTTTATGGCCCCCCTTCACTGAGCCCTGTAGAGCGAGTTGACCCCTAGCACATGAATAGAAACTAAACGATAGTGAGGCATGGAATGTGTCTCTCCCCTGCACGCAGCTTGCTTGAAAGAACAAGGGCAGTATGTTCCCTAAAACAAAGAATCGTGTCTGCAGGTCCGCAAATTGCAAACTGTTGCTAAATGAATGTCTGAAGGTGTCATATTTGTCAAAATTGTCAATCATCAAATCAATTTCAAAGGAAGTACATCATGGGCGGTATTGAATATGTTATTTCTGATAATAAGATGTTTGTTTTGTATATATGTAACTGTTGTAGAATGCTCGCTCTCTTGCATCCCTCAGGGTCTGGAGACACACGTTGCGGGACGTGAGACCCAGTTGGCCAACTGAGACTATTTGCTTTGCAATAAACCCTAGATTTTGGGAATTGAACCTCGTGTCTGGCGTACCAGTTCGTGTGTGGTGATTGTGCCTTGTTTCCATACGCGAGGGTCCCCTATGGGCCCCATTAAAATGGTGCCTGAATAGGGACCCTCCCCCACTTGTTCCATCGTATACGTTGTAATATAAAGAAGGCGAGAGGAGAAAACGAAGCGAGGACAAGACGGTCGAGCCGGGATCAAGAGGTGTTCAGGGCGCCCGTGTGAAAGTGATGAGAGACTCCTTTGCAGATCTGTACACAGCTGATCCCTGATCGACGTGTCCGGCCAGAGAACAAGGAGGCAAGGGTCCTGAAACGAGGCAGAGTGAGCCAAGATACACAGACACAACGATTTTTGGTTGCGTCTGCATACGGACGAATTGCGTCTTGAAAGACGATTTGGTTGATCAGGTGAGTTGTGCCCCAATTCTAAATAACCCTGATATTGGATGAGAGTTGGTTTTGCAAAATCAAACGCCCAGGGTAAGGTTAATTAACTAAGGGTAAGGTTATAACATGCCTGGCGTATTGTCTTCCTGCCTAGTGGGATTTTCCCACTGCGGTAGACAATCTTCGGAAACTGGCCAGGTCGCGCCACCCGTAGGGTCGCCGGCATATGAGATGTATGTGAAGTATGGTGTAGGGACGATAATGTTTTGTGAAATTTGGCATAGGCAAACCAGACACGAAGAAGAGTTACAATGGCCAAAACACGGGAGTTATGAGATTGCGAGGATAGATTATTTGGAAAAGGTATTGCTGCGAAAGAAAGCACGCCCTGCAGCATATGACGTCATTAGAGACTGGAGGAAGGAAGCTATTCTTTGTTGGAAAAGCAGGGAGAAAAATGTGCGCAGGCACAAGTCAAGAACAGAGAGAGTGAAGGAGCAGGATGAAAAGGAGTGGGGTGATAATTTAAGAAAGTCAGAGAGATGTGGTCAGTTGGGAGTAGACAAAATATATCCTCAACAAGAATTGCATTCATTAGATGAGTTAATAAATAAAATATTAACTGAGAAGAGACAAGAGCGCCCAAAAAGAGAGGCTAATGGAATTGCACCAGTGCCCATTGCTCAACCCCCTTCAGTTGCCCAGCACATCCCTGCTGCTCAGATTCCAGTGCAGCCGCAGATCAGACAGCAAGCAGCACCACGGCCCGCAACTACGGCGCTGCAGCAGCCACTCCCCGTTGTCCCATCCGCACCTCCCTCTCAAGACATTCCCCTTCCCCCTCCGCCCATTGAACTTGAATTAACTGTAACAAGGGAAGACAATACAGGGAGAGAGGGGACAGCACAAAGTGAGTGCACGAGAGTAACCCGTAGTGCGGTCAGCAAGGAGAGAAAATGGGAGTTTAAAGAACAGGCGGAGATGTATATAGATGGAAATGATGAGACATCAACGCTGGATTCGATGTATGATTTCAGAAAGACGTGAAAAACAGGTACTGTTGGAATGCATGGTAGAATATTTAATGGAGAGATGGAAGCAGTTAATTGGAATGGTACCGCAGCAGAAGTTGCGGGATTTGAATGAGTTGGCACGATGCAGAGAGAGAGATGTAGAAATAAAGGAACATGTGGACAGGCTTTTTTAATTTAAAAATGAACTTGATGATGCATATGCTGAAATGTTTGCCATGCCAGGGTATAGGAATAAAGATATAAGAAGGGATAGAAAAGAGGCGGTACCATATGTGCAGCAGCGATTTCTTCTGCCGTTAAGACGGACTAGTGAAAAATTGAAACTATGTAAACGAGAGGCGCTAAAATGGATTACAGATCCTAGTGTTCCCACGATGGAAGTGCACGAAATATTTGATCAATATACATTGCCAATGAAGTGAAAAGCACTGCAGGTGATGGTTGAATATTTGCAGGACAGAGATACAGAAAATAAACAAGCTAGCCCCCTCCCCTGAATTGATGGCAATATATAAGAGAGCTATTGAACGAGGAACAGGAGAAACAGCCTTATCATTTGATTTGGCAATAGTATTGCATATGAGGGAAGGAGGGGGTAAAGTAAGTGCAGTATTTCCGTTGAGGGAAGTCCCACCTACTTTTATGCCGAAAGTAGAAGTTCCTGCAACAGCCGATCAACCGGCACAGGTAACGGAAGCACATTATACAGCACAGTATGTACATGTCCCGTTCTCCAGACAAGAGGTGAATAATATAAAACAAACGATTCCTGATTTGAGGAAGAATCTGGCAGTATACTATAAGGAAATAGAGTCCTATTTGAGATCGTCCATTTTTACTATGAATGATATAGACTTAATATTCCCAGTAATTGTGCCAGCGGACATATGGAAGCAAATAAGGAAAGCCACATGGGAAAACTAGCAATAGTGGATTAGAATAGAAAAGCAGCTATGACCAAATATGGCAGCGCTACCAGGATGGATAATACAAAAACTGAAGGAAATAGTTCCCGAAAAAAGAATTGTATAGGACAAATTAACTGCATGTGTTCAAAACAAAGATGAGTTATCTACAGATTATTTCAATAGATTTGAGGAAGTCTTTACAGATTTTAGTGGGCAGGATGTAAGCACAGAGGCAGTTAAAAGGCTATTTGCTGATAAGTATGTGAGAGGATTAATACCTCCAATTCAAAACTTAATAATGACAACGGAAAGTGCATGGCAAGCAAAATCATTAAGGAAGTATTGCATATGGCCCAGTTTTATGTGAATAGGTTGAATACAGAGAAAGAGAAAGAGGCAAAGGATAGGGTAAATTTGAAAACGAGGGTGTTACTTCAGCAGGTAGCATGATATAATAGAGGAAGAGGAAATACACAAGGGAGGAGTAATTCTAACATGCATGGAGGGCCTCTGGCATTAAATCAGTGTGCATATTGTAGAGAAGAGGGTCATTGGCGAGCGCAATGTCCACACTTGCAAAATAGGAATGGGTATGGTCAGAGAAGACTGCACAGGGGACACCCAGGAACAAATGGACAGAGTAGAAATAATAATATGCAGCAACACCAGAATAGTCAAGGAAATGGCACTCAGAATCAGAGCCAAGATCAGAGTCAGAGTCAGATTCCTTATAACTAAAATCAGAGTGAGCAAAATAAAGGCAGGAGCTGAAACATTTTTGACACACAACCCAATAAATATTATTGTGGTGATTATACATCGGATGATGTGTTGTTTTCTCAATAGGACAGCCCAAGACAGGGGTTGGAACCAGTGTCTATTCCCGTGAATCAAAAAGGACCCTACGTAGAAATGAAAGTCGGGAATAGAGAGCACAGCTTTCTCGTAGACACAGGTGCCCAGAAGTGCTCAATAGACCACCACTTAGTTCCGGAGATACCGCTGTCAGGGCAAAGAAATATTTCAGTAGGGTTCGCAGGTACACCAGCAGTCAATCCAGTGTACCAATCAGTACCAGTAACATTAGGTCAATTTACTGAATATTGTCCATTTCTCTTAACAGAAAATTGTGAGGAAAATCTTTTAGGATTAAATTTGTTGAAGAAACTGAGTGCAGTAATCCATTGCCCTCCTGATGGAGTGTTCTTGACAATATCGCTACAGAATTTAACAGTATCTGAGTTCCTGTCCAAACCTTTGTCGGGAGAGTTGAGTGAAGTACCAGCTTGTATATAGGCGATGAATGACAATGATGTGGGATGCTTGAAGATAGAACCAGTAAAAATTGTTTTGAAGGAGGGAGTAACATTGCCATGTATTCCTCAATACAAGCGTTCAATGGACGTAGAGAAAGCATTGAAAAGTATTGTTTCAGATTTTGTCAAACTGAAGGTAATTGAAGAAATTACAGGTAGCACATGTAACAGCCCTATTCTCACGGTATATAAGAAATGAGGGAATGAGATACCGTATCAATTCACAATTGATCTGCGTGCATTGAACAAAGTGGTTGATCCTCAATTCCCATTGGTCACAGACGTCACCACGATGACAACGATACCCGCCTCGGCAGAATATTTTAGCGTGCTAGACCTTAAAAATGCTTTTTTAAGCATCCTAGTACACAAAGATAGCAGATACTTGTTTGCTTTCATATTAGGAGGGGGGTCATTCGCATTCATGCATATTCAACAAGGCTATACAGAGAGTCTGAGGCACCGATTCATGGAATTAATGTGCACTGAAATTTTCAGCGCAAGCGTGCGAAAGCGTGCGAATCACAGTGCCAGTGCAAAATCGCAGCGAAACCCGTGCACAGCGATTCATGGAAATCCGTGCGTGAGGAAATTCCAGGATGTGTGACAAAATTCTGCGTGGCGCACGCTAGCGCACACGTCTCCAAACAGCGTGCACTAACCGCACAGCGAAATCACACATAGAGCGGCGCACACAACAAAAGTAGGAGGAACAGGGGGCGTGACACGCGGAATGGGGAACAACTCGTGAAAATGTGGGCGTCATGGGGGAAGTACAGGAGGCAAGTGCACGGAACGCCCACACCCACGTTCAAAACACATATTCATGGAATCGAACGGGGCTAACGCGTGCGCCAAAAAAGACGCTCTAATCCGGAAACATGTACGTCAGCAGGAAGCAGGCGTACGTGGACCAGCGCAGCATAAAAGTGCGCGCAAGCAACAAACAAGCAGGATGAATATACCGTTCCTAGCAGCAGTGGTCGTGGGATAAGGCAGAAGGAGGAGGAGGATAGTCAGGCCCATCATTTTTACACCCAGAACCAGGCTTTTTGGGATGCCTGATGACCAGGTTTATGGGAGGTACAAGTTTCCACCTCACATGATACTCGACCTGGTCAGTGAGTGGGAGGATGACCTCACATCACCCACCCTGTGCTCCCAAGCACTCAGCCCCCTGCATAAGGTCCTCAATTTTCTGCACTTCTTGGCCACTGGATCATTTCAACGGACAACTGCTATAGTGGGGGGGTGTCACAGGCCACGCAGTCACGCTGCCTACATCATGTCTTGGCCATCATGACTGCATGCCCATCAGTCCGCAGGCACAAATACCTGCCCAGAACACCTGCAGAAAGGCAGGATGTCGTCCAGGATTTTTACGGGGTGGCACACTTCCCCAAAGTGCTAGGTGCCATTGATTGCACCCATGTGGCCCTACGTCCCCCCAGGGCATCAGAGCACATCTACAGAAACCGCAAGCACTGGCATTCCATCAACGTCCAGGTAGTATGTGATGCCAAGGGAATCATCACCTCAGTATATGCCAACTATCCAGGGTCCACCCACGACAGTTTTATTTACAGAATGTCAACCCTAAACCGGGACCTAGAAGCTGGGCGGCATGGCGATACATGGCTGCTCGGTGAGTATAAATGCCACAGCACATGCATGCATGTCAGATACTGAGCAATGTCACAACCCCACTAATGATACCCATCACCACCTCCCCAGGGGACAGTGCCTACCCTCTGAGCACCCACATGATGACGCCAATTCGAAACCCCACCACGCCACCCGAGGTAAGATACAACACAGCCCACATTGCAACCCGGGGCATAGTGGAGCGCACATTCGGAGTGCTCAAGTCACGATTTCGCTCCCTTGACCGTTCTGGCGGGCAGCTGTTATACGCTCCCCCAGTAGTGTGCAGTATCATAGTGGCAGCATGTGTCCTGCACAATGTTGCAACACGCCAGGGCCTGCCCGTGGACATGGTGGTGCCCCCACATCCCCAACCACAAGCACGGCCACTGCGCATGGGAGGGGAAAGGGCACGGGTGAGGCAGACCGTACACAGCTGGTGTATAATTACTGCACCTAAAATCACACCCCTGTGGAGTGCACACAGCCCTGGCACATATCAGCTGACAATCAATGATGATGACATAAGGGACAGTCAACTGTCACAACCATACCAGCCTGAGATTGGTCACCTGGAAGTGTTACATTGTGTGCCCTAACTACACAAACACCACCAATGCTGTGTCATCAAAAGACACACTTCTATGCTGCAAAAATCATTACCCCCTTGCAAAATACAACATGACAACAGTGCCATGTCACCCAACCCCTCCCCAGCACTGCCACCCAACACACCATGGCATGTCATGCTATGTGAGAGCAAACAAAGCAATCCCCAAAACATCACACAAGTGTCAAAGTACAGTGTCCTAAATGGAAACTGCCCACACACAATATGCTCCCAGTAATGTAGAACTAACAACACACATGACTAAATACTTACCAAGAATACAATGCAGCTACACAACCTCAAACATAGCATAAACATGACAGTACTAAGTTAAAGTAGTGGTAGTCTTACAACCTGATCCTGCCAGCACATCGGCCACTTCCAACTGTACAGTGCTGCCGCCACACAAATGTCCAAGTGAACTGCTTACAACATGAACTCCATCTCCAAAGTAGACGGCCTTGTGAAGACATGAGGAACTAACCTGCAAATTAGGCAAAAGACATGGATGCACAAGCACATAGCAATACACCATGCAGTGTACAATTCAACAACAATATCCACTAGGAATGTATACACAGTATTGACTACAGATTGCCCACACAGCTCATGGGAGTCCTATGTCAACGTGTAAGTCAATGTCACTTGGGCACACCCTTTGCAAGCCCATGGAAACGGGATGCAGGAGGGGTGTGTGTCTCACAAACCCTAGCATCTAACCCAAATTCAGGACAAGCCTGCATGTGCCCAGCCGGAATACATTGTATGCCCACGGGAGCCACACAAGGCAACACACTGCAAAAAAACAAAAAAATAAATGAAAAATGAAAAATCAAAAATCAAAAATGGCCATGTGGGTGCCAGGGGGAGGCCACCCACGAGGTCCGAGGACAGGGTGCGCACCAACACCCACCTGTGTGGATGTTAGGAAAAAAAACACTGCCATGGGCTCATGGCCTGCACGGCTATGCCAATGTGAGAGAACTGCTGCTGTCGCTATCATCACCCTCTGCTGCTGCCACAGGAGGTGGTGCTGCCACAGGAGGTGGTGGTGCAATGGGAGGCAGCCCACGCAAAGCCCTGGTATGGTCCTCCATGGCAGCAAGCATGCAGGTGTGGAAGGTCTCGTTTTGGAGGATTAAAGTGCAGAGATCCCCATGCAGCACCTGATGCACGGATCTCCTCCCGAGTTGCCTGCATCTCAGCTGAGAGCGAACGTGTGAGCCGCTCCAGCTGCTGTTCTGTCCTCAAGTTAGTGGAAGCCTCAAGGTCAACAAGAGTCTCCCTGAGGTGATGGAGTTCTACCCTCAGGGCTTCCCTGTGGCCCTGGGACTCTATTGATATCACTTGGCGTAGAGTCTCCAGTGCCGCCCGTCTGTCCCTGTTGGACGCCAACATGTCCTCCCAGTGGGATTGGCAAATGGAGTCTGTTGCCTGCTGTAGTAGCTCCATCTGCCTTTCAGGGGGGACAATGGAAGTGGCCACCCTCTCCATTGCTTGAGTCATCATCTCAACTGATGCTGCCTGTTGGGTTGCCATACTGTAAATGGATTGTTCCCATGCGGTATTGCCTGGTGGCGTACGGCCACCGCGTCGGCGGGCACCACACTTGTTTGGGGCAAGGTGATCTGCGCCTTGATGTGCCGGCACTGCCTGAGGCTGCAGGACTGCATTCCCCTCTGATCTGCTGGCCCAGGAACAGGATCAGATGTTGTGGAGTGTGACCCTGCATCCGTAACCACCAAAGGCGGACTTACCAACACTGACATCCCCATAGAGGGTTCTACCCCTGGTACAGGTGGGTTGGACAGAACTGAATCCCTGCCAAAAACACTTACCTGCGACGCCACATAGGTCTCATCATCTGAATCAGCACCTGAATAGAGGTCTGGGGAGGTGCACCCAGAGGCACTCCTCGACAGAATGTTCTGCAGCAAGATTGGGTTCTCACCCACCACCACACCACGTCCCCCACTGGTGCCGGTCGTGCCTGAGATTCCGCCTGGTTCTGCATCATCTCCTCAACCTCAACAGCATCAAGTGCGTCATCCCCTGCAAAAACATGAAAGACAAAAAATGGAAATAGGCATTAGCACCATAGCACACAAATAGGCCTGACAAGCTACAGAACCAGTACATGATTTACACGATTTACACATGTCCCACATGACTATAACCCTCCCATGCATGCACTGTCACTGAGTTTGAAGGGGAGCCAAAAGGCAGACACTGATGACACCTACATGGAAGAGCAACACATTTGCTGCATGCTGGGTAGCACTGTCATCACACATTGGGCTGTGAGTGGCATGTCCAATACGCATACATGACACATGCCATCAGACAGATGGCATTTACCATAGCCAAGTACATCCATATGTCAGTGAATGAAGACTGTCAGCCATCCATGTGAGATGGACATGATGAGATGAAAAATGCTACATAGTGTGACAAAATATGCATGTGCCACACACTGCAACACATCCAGTGTACAAAAATACAGTGATTGCGGGCCGATGTACACATCAATGGTTTGTCACTTCAACATGACAGGAAACAACTATCATGTTCCACATTCAAACAGGCCCCATAAATTCCTGTGATCAGACCAATACTCAATTAGCCTGAGTGGTCAAATCATTCATCTAACAAGGTAACTCATGTGGTCCAATGTGGGGTTCATCAATGAGAAGCATGTCACAAATGTGACAATAGGGCTGAGGAATGCATAGCCAAAGTGGGAGAATTGAAACAATCAGCAACGAACACTGAAAAATACAAGCAATGTTGTTGCAAGATGCCACTTCAAGGGCAACTGCCGTAATGTTAAGCCAAATTACTAATGTGGGCAGAAGGGATACTGTCACACCCAAATCCAAAGCCACTGAATGTTTTGGATGAAGCACATGGGTGACCCATACCACTCAGGCACACACACCCTCACCTGGCATTCAATCAGAACCCATCACCCAAACAACATACACATGCATTACACACACATGCATGGGCACTCACCGGACAATGCTTCATAATCAGGTAGTCCTCCCACACCTTGGATCTGTTCCTCTGTGACGAAGGCCCCAGCAACAGACTCATGTTCAGTGAGTTTGTTGTCCTCTTGTGGAGACCCACCGCCAGTCACCAGAGTAGCGGCATGATTTGAGGCCAGCTTGTTCTTTGCTCTGCGTTTCAGATCATTCCACCGCTTGTAGCAATCATCAGCTGAGCGCCTCACAAATCCAAGGGCACTTATGCGGTCGGATATGGTCTGCCAGTGTGCCTTTACGTTGACCAGGTGTGGTCTTGCACCCTGCAGTCACCAACATTTCGTGGCTATGTGCCGACACATAGCGCACAAGTGCATCAAGTTCTGGATCATTGAAGCAAGGCTTCCTTGAGGTACCGGAGTGTGTAGCTGTGTCTGGGGTCTCAGCCTGTCGTGCCAGAGCACCCTTCTTCCACTTCTTTAAAGGTGGAGCAGAGCCAGAGTGGCTTATGCCGCTCTGGTCATTAGGGGCAGAATCACCGGTGGACTGGGTAGTAGGAGTGTGGGAATGCATAATGACCATAGGTCTTGATGCAGGCATTGGTTGCAGGGTAATGTTGGCAGGGGGAACGTCAGTTTGATGAACTGGGACTGACACTGTCCTGGCTGGGAGAGTCAGAGCTGGGGCGGATGGAGCTGCAGCTGCCCCTGCAGCCTCCCCACCCTGCATACTTGGGGCAGCAGATGACATAGCTGCCCCAGATCCACGTGGATTGCTGACAACAACTTCAACCGCCACACGTGGCCTAGACTTGCTGACCTGGAAGTCAGCCAGGGAGTCATCCTGTGCCAGGTCAGGTGCCACAATGGGGTGGTCCAACAGGGGCTGAGCTTGGATGGTGTCAGCCACATTTCCCTCAACCATGGGGGGGCATGGGTGTCCCTGTTTGTTCCTCCACACATGGGGGAATAGGGGCACCCTGCAAGTCCCAGCCACGTCCCCTACCGCGCCCACCACGCCCATCTTTTGAGGGTCGGCCACCTTTGCCTCCCTTACCGTTTGGTCACCTCCCAGCCATGGCACTGATGTTGTTGTGCGTATCGGAGTTGCAGTAAACTATTGCCCTGGGCAATTGGGGGTCAAAGGGGTAGGATACCAGATGGAATTTGTACCCTAGTGCTCTAACAAGGCTGTCTGTGACCCCTGGGGGAAGATGACGGGTCACGCAACGCACAGGCAGCCCAAAATCAAAAATAAAGGTGCACGCAACCCCTCGTAGACCACGTGCGTGAAAAAATGAACCCGCACTACGCTGTGGCACCCAGAAACACAAAAATAAGCATACGTGTAATACACGCAGCCTACAATGATATATGAAGGGGAACGCGACACACGGGGCAAGCATAGTTGCTAAGTATGTGCGGAACTCACCCTCTGCCTATAAAAAGAACGTGAAAAATACGCGCATATGCGCGTTGGCAACACCCCGCCAAAAGAAGAATAGTATGCTGTCTGAGGACACAGGACAAAAGGAGAAGTGAACTCTGTTTGAGGAAACAGGCCCAACAAAAAATCAGAAAAGAGCTGTCAGAGGTAACAGGGAGTACGAACTAGAAACACTGTGAAGTAATCGCGTGTGAACCGACAAGAAGTACAGATTTCACCCACTCGCTCTCCACGAAAAGCACGTACAAGGAAATGGCATCCTACATGCAGCTTTTAAACAGGCCCACACGTACATGTCAGAGACGCGTGTACGTGGGCGCTTTCATCCAATTACACGCCATGACACTCAGACGTGCAGTTTTTCCACGTGTGCTCTGTCATCACGTGCTATGAGTGAAACGCCCGCGCGCGTAATGTAACTTACGTGCCTACGCCGCTAAGGGCCTTTGGTCCAATGGGATCGCGTGCGTGTGCTGACGTGCTTACGCGCTAAGGCCCTTTCCTTGAATTACACACTGACGTGCAAGATTTTCACGTGCCAAATCACTCCGTATGAAGCTGGCCACGCGAAAACACACGGAAGACCACGCTCCTGCCCTGAAGGCCATTTTCCTGCCTCCCAGAGCCCTGAGCACACTCCCACCTGCCATCTGCTGCTGCCTGACTGCCTGCTGCCCACGTTCCCTGCTATTTGGTGCCTGCACATCAGCCATCTGCAGGGGTCTAGTTGCTGTGTCCACCCCTGCTGGAACAGAAGACTCCCGACTGGGATACCATCGCTCCACAGCCCAGCCCCAGGACCCAGTTGCCCACCCACGCCTGCCTCGGGGGTCGCCATGTCGGGGCAAACACCATCTGAGACCACTGGCGACCCCCAGCCAGAGGGGCAGAGGGCCACCACCTTCAGTCAGAAGGAAGTTGGTGTCCTGGTGGAGCATGTCCTGGGGCATTATGATGCCCTCTTCGGAACATCACGCGCCAACAAGGAAGGACGGGATAGGATCTGGGACGACTTTGTGGTTGCCATCAACGTGGAGGGGGTGGCAACCCGCAACATCAAGCAAGTCAAGAAGCGCTGGGAGGACTTGAGGTCCAGGACCCTCAACAAAGCCCGGCGCCTCGTGGAGGGGGGCCGGGGCAGCACGAGTACCATCCAGATGAGGGTCCTGGAACGCGTAGGCCCAGCGCTCCACGCCCAGATCCTTTGGAGGCAGACCCGTCCGGAGTTGAGCGGTAAGTGGCCAAGCATTGCTGTGTGAGACTGGGCATGTTGCAGGGTGCTGGTTGTCTGATACTTGCCTGTATGTGTGACATAGGCCATGTATGTATGTGTGTGTGCAGGGACATCATGGTCATGCATGTGAGACCAGTAATGTGTGAACCACCTGGTTGGTGGATGTGTTACAATGCAACATGCGGAGCAGCATGTGGAATGCACACATTAATGCATGCCTGTCTCTGTTATTGGACATGGATGGGGTGTGAGAGATGGGTGCTGCTTTCATGGACATGTATGGTGTCCATTTCTGTGTGTCTGACTTGCGTGTCTGTGACTTGTAAATGCCATGGGTGCATGACACATGTCTGTGACAATGTTCAGATTCACTGATTCAGCCTACTCATCCTTGTATCCACTGTGTCTGGGGTGTACGAGGCCAGATGGATGAAACTACAGTGAAGTGTGTGCATGTGATAGGCATGACCCATGATGCATGTGAGTTTCAAACCAGCATTGTATGTTTCAAGAGTCCTTTGGACATGTATTCTAATGTTCATAGCATGCGCCATGACTGTTACTGCATTTGTTTTGCCTGCACTGACCCATGTGTTGTGGAGGGACATGATGGAAGTGATGTTTGACAGTGCCACTCATCTGCTATTGCTTCCTGTCTAGGGGACCATTGTACAGTACCCTGATGCTTGTGTTCTATGTCTCCCTCTACACAGCGGCAAGTGATGAAGAGGGCGGAGACAGCGCTGTGGAGCAAAGCGGCAGGGATGTCCCCACCGGCCGACGACGCAAGGCCCAGTCACCCTCCCAGAATTTACCATTGTCTGGGAGTGAGGGGACTGGTGCTGCATCTGCCACTACGGCTGCAGCGGAAGGGGTGGGTGAGCCCCCACAGGGGCTTGCAATGGCAGAAGGCGGTGTGGAGCCATACAGGTTGGTGGTTTCCACAGAGGAGGAGGAGGCCACTACTGAGCCACACATTGGGCCTGGTGGGGGTTGTACCACTGGTGCAAGTGGTGCAGTCCAGGGCCAGGGGCAGGAGGCAACACATTTCACTGCGGAGGGGCCTGTGCATGTCGCTGTCCCTGACCCTGTGACTGCACCACCATGCACCAGCAGGGATGCCCCATCCCATGCCCATCCGCAGGTAGGGGGGATGTCCATGTCATCTGACACTCCTCTACCTGCAGACGAGCGGACCCCTGGCCGTATGGAGAAGGTCCTGATTGGTGTCGCGTTGCGCACGCGTGACATTCGTGATGACGTGCGTGCTTCCCCGGGGGGAGCACGCACGTCATCACGAAGAGCAGCGTGCCAACGCGGCCCAGTTGGGGAGTGTCCATGGTCGGGGGTTTTGTACATGTGTCGGCTACTCTGGCGGTCCTCTCCTCCTCTGTGGAGACTATGCGCCAGTCGTTCTCCATGCGGTCTTCCGGCCCAGATGCCACCAGGGCCCCCTGTGGACCTGTCCTGACCAATGCAGCCAGCTCGGTGGGGATCCCATCACTGCCACAGTCGGGAGTCGGAGGTCCAGCAGGGGTGGACACCACAGCAACTGGACCCCAGCAGATGGAGGATGTGCCGGCATCATCGAGCAGGACACGTGCACGACGGTATCGGTGGATTCCATCAGCCTGGATGCCATCGTGCTGGCAGAGGCAGTTGCATCGGAGGCAGCGGCAGGCTCAACGTGGGAGGCATCATGGCTCGGGGCCATCTACAGCAGGCATCGGCCAGAGGGCAGGAGTACCCTGAATGGGAGTGTCTTCCATGTGGCAGCGGTTGGGCCAGCAGATAGGTGCGGAGTGGCGGCGGGTGGAGGAGGCACGGCTCGCAATGGTCTGGGTGGAGAACTCCATGCGCAGGGCGCTGAGGCGGGCTGAGTGCCTCGAGGGAATTTGCAGGGAGTTGGAGGTGGACCTGGCGTTATCCCTGCGAGACCTCGGGGTCAGAGAACAGGCCCGCCTCCAAGACATTGAACAGGAGTTCGATGATGCCCTGGCCCATGACATCAACAAGTGAGCCGTTGGACTTGCCCGTCGCCATTGTACATAGTTCATTAGCGAACCCCAGTTATAGACATACCCCACTCGCACAGGCCCTTTCTCATGTGAAACTTCCCGCGAACCCCAGTTATACACATACCCCCGTACCTCACTCGCACAGGCCCTTTCGCTATGAAAAACATTTCAGATTATTTGTGCATGAGAATGAAGGCTGTGCGTTGGCTGTTTTGACACAGGAACAAGGTGGAAGAAATAGACCATGCAGCTAGAGCTGGGCCCTGTCGCTTTGCGCGTTACCACGTTGTTTGCAAGCTGTTGCCTTTGCTGCTGCGTCAGTGAAACAAACTGAAGGAATAGTGCTCGGGCTCACTTTAATTTTAATGGTGCCACATGCCATAGACGTTCCATTAAATAGAACACAGACGCAACACCTCATGTCCGCTAGATTGACTGGATACGAAATTGTCCTATTTGCACCACACATTCAAATTATGAGGTGTAGCGCTTTGAATCATGCAGAATTAATGCCACTGACCAATGAAGAATTAGGTGAGAATGAATCACCTCCCCATGATTGGTTAATGGTTACTGAGGAAGAAACGAAAGGAAGAATTGATTTAACAGACACCCCACAGAAAGAGCCAGATGGAGAACTGTTTTGTGACGGCTCCTGTTTCAAATTACCTGATGGCACATCAACTGCTGCCTATGCTATCACGACACAAAAAAGTATTGTAGAAAGTAAAAGAATCCCCTGCAACACCGCACAAGCCGCAGAGATAATAGCATTAACCATATATACTGACAGCCAATACGCCTTTGGGGTGGTACATAACTTTGGCCGACTCTGGTCTGAGAGGGGTTTCTTGACATCACATGGAACTAGGATACATGGCCCTTTGATTGTATGATTGCTGTCTGCACTTACGTGTCCAAAGTGCCTAGCAATAGTGAAATATGAGGCGCATAAGAAAGTAACATGTAAAGTGGGAGAGGGAAACGCATTTGCAGACAGGATTGTGAAACAAACTGCCACTGATTTGAGTACCAGGATGTTAGCAGTACAATCAGAAGAAGTGCCTTGTATGATAGAGAATGGAATTGCCACTGTCAAAGAGATGAAGGCAGAAGCAACTGCTGAGGAAATACAAGAATGGGCTGAGGGCTCTGGAGAAATAGATCCAGAAAGTTGCTGGGCGGACAAGAAAAGTGGAAATTGGATGCTGCCCAACTCCTATTTAACCGCAATGGTCACAATGGCCCACAGTCCCACTCACATTTGTGCAAAGAAAATAGTTCAGCACTTAGCCACAGTATGGCAGAACACACACATAAATAAAAATGCAGAAAGACTGGTACAGAATTGCATAACATGTCTGCAACACAATGTTGGTAAAGGAACAGCTACTCCAACAGGTAGCTTTGGTCCCCCCTCTATGCCATTTGAGGTCATCAATTTCGATTTTATAGAGATGGAAAGGTGTAAGAACTTAAAATACGTCCTAGTGGTTGAGTGTGCATACAGTAAGTGGGTAGAAGCATATCCATTGAAGGACTGTAATGCCATGAGCACTGCAAAAGTGATGTTAAAGGAGTACTTATCACGGTTTGGCTTGCCCATATGGTCAGACAATGGTCTGCATTTTGTGGGCGCAGTGGTATTACAGATTTGCGCAGGTCTCCAGATTGACAAATGATTCCATTGCGCCAGACATCCCATGAGTGTCAGCCTTATTGAGCGCCAAAACGGCATATTGAAAGCCAAAATTAGCAAAATCTGTGCGGGGAATAAGATACGTTGGACAGATGCATTGCCCCTAGCGTTATTGTGCATGCGTACATCTGTGCAGGCAAGGACTGGGCTCTCCCCATATGAAATTGTAATGGGGAGACCTGCAAATGTTTGTTGTGCGCCACAGCCGAGGCGATTAAATGAAATCGAGTATCCTGTGCTTAGTACGTACTGTAACCTGTTAATACAGAAATTGCGTTTGATTCATCAGCAGGTGCAGGAGGCTCTTCCCATCAGATACACTGGTCCGGGGCATTCTCTGCAGCCAGGCGACTGGATCCTGGTGAAAAGTTTCGAGAGGAAATCATTGCTTGCACCCAGATGGCGTGGACCCTACCAGGTACTTTTGGCAACACAAACAGCAGTCCGTGTGGACGGTAGGAAGGCGTGGATACATGCCACGCATATGAAGTAAGTCCCATCATCCTTGAAAGAACTGCCCAATCCAGACGACCACAGAGAGGCAGCTGCTTCTGAAGTGAAGGAAATTGTTGCCAGTTCTTTGCCGCAAAATTTGTCTGATCCTGAAATAAAGCCTGGAAAGATTGCTATAAAGGTGAAAGGGCTAAAAGTGCCCCAACATTGCACAGCAGAATCTGCATCACTGCTGGCTGACACGAAGCCTGCATCGACACTTCGGCGCCCACCACTTATCGTTGCGCCGCAGGCTGATTCTGAGCCTGAGTCTGGAAGTGCACCCGCCCTTTTCATTGATCACACAGTACCAGGAGCAAGGTGGTATAATTTACGGCCTAGAAACAAGGAGTGATCAAATCTTCGTTTTATTGATCTTTGTTGCCTCTGTTTCCCATCGCGGATGAAGTGGGAACCAGAGGCCTAGGGGAGAGAGGTGAGGAAGTTGTGCAAATCTGACAGCTCAGCAACGCGGCTCCCCGGTGCTATCTTTGAAAATCCATGTGTAGATCACCCCTCACGGACAAGAGGGGCTCATGTGGTATGAAGGCAATTGATAAATGCTCTGAAGCTCTTTGAGCAATGTGCAGAAGCATGATAATCTTGCCCAACGTATAGCAATCAAGGTTACTGAGAACTGGCAAAACACTTTTTTTGACATTCCTGAACTTGTCAACGTTCGAAACAAGTGTAACGGTAAGAGATATTCACGACAAACATTGTTGCCGAAGAAGGACCACGAGAGAAAAAATGCCTGCACCAGCTTTTTCCCCCTCCTGCACCGCTGCTGATAATGAGTTAACTGTAGAGCCTGTAAGGTTACAGAAAAAACATTGCCGAAAACATTGTATGCTGATCTTAATAATAGTCATGTTTGTTATGAGTATATTAGCACCAATAATGACACTACTGGTACTATGGTATTTAGAAGACATGCACCCATTAGAAGTGTTCTTATCTATTAGAAATATTTATGCCACTGAGAGCCCGGTCCATGTAATTTCCCATTCTTTGTCCCCAATGGAAGAGAGACACAGGGAAGGATATGGGAATAATACATTACTCTTGATAATGAATATGACACACTCAATTCTGAAGAAAAAAAAAAACAATTGTTGGGTGTGTGCTCACTTACCACAGCCTGGTGGTAAGGGAATAGGTTGGTATGTGCAGCCATTGCCATTGAATTCTGCATGTTACGCATCCTTAAGTGCATTGTACTATGGGAAATGGAATAAGAGTGAAATGGGTCAATTAGATAAAACAAATATGGATGAATTCGAGGAGGTGGCAATGAAACCTGTAGGTTGCTCTATATTTAGCAAAGCAAGATTAATAAGACCAGCAGTTATACCACAAGATAGATTATATGTGCCATATAAATCATCTGTAATCACATTTCATATGAACCTAGAAGGAAATAAAGAGACAGTGCCCCCTCCTATGCAGTAAATTACAGTCCACGCTCTGTTCCATTTTGTTTAAAGAAAAAAGGCTCCTATTCAGTAGGGACTTACACCCGGTGTATGATCATTGCAATCCTTGAGAGAGAGGAAGAACCAGTGTCTATAGGTGACCCTGTCTATTTCTTATGTGGAGAAAAAGCTTATCCCTGGTTGCCTAGAAATTGGGAAGATAATTGTTATTTGGGGATTCTGTTTCCAGGGGTGTTTCTTTCAAAAACAGCCGACATAGCCAAATTATCTAGATCAAGACCACGACGAGACGAGGAGGGAGGATTAATTGTGGAGGACATAGCAAAATCAGTTATACTATTTTGGGGCCAAGCAATAAACTCCTCTAATATAAAACAACTTTCCAGAATATTAGAGAAAACGATAAATGGGACAATGGACATATTATACAACATGACATTGGAGGAAAAAGGGATTAGATTGATGACACTCCAAAATAGGATGGCTTTTGACATAATTTTGACTGATCGTGGGGGAGTTTGCAAAATCGTGGGGTCATCGTGTTGCGTATTTGTAAGTGACTCATCGTCTACGATTTTTGAAGCAATAAAAAAGTTGCATGTTTTCAGCTCCGACCTCCATCCCCCAGAAGGTAGTTGGGAATTAAACATATGCTCCTGGTTTTGGGAAATATTACGCTCATGGGGATGGAAACTAGTTGCAATTCTAGTAGCAGTGCTAGGAATATTTATGACATGTTGTTGTTGCATACTCTGTTTACCAATAATTTGCACTGAAATAAGTGACGAGTGCGTACATATAGTAACACAAAAAAAAACCTCCTGGGTTGGATACTCAAATGAATCATGAAATAAAGACACTGAAAGAATTCATGTCAATCAATATTAATGACAATGATGACGATTATGGTAGTATGCAAAGTTCGGAATCAGATACTTGGTCAGAAGAGGATGCAATGTTTGAATAATGCATTTGGTTTACGGCCAAGAGGAGGGTTTGTGAGTCTAGAAATTACCCTCCCATAGCATAGGCGATGTATTTTGTTGGCCGAAAACCAACCACATCATGTATTCAGCATCAGTAGTACAGACTCATGAGCATCACCACACAGCGTCCAAAATTGCAGGAATAGAATTCGCCATTTTGATTAATTTTTGCTTCTTGCTTTCTGTTCAAACTGCTTTGCTGTAAGCGTATTCTATTCCGTTGTTGCTCATGCAATAGAGCAAGGCCACAAGATACATGTTGAAACACAACGCAGGCAACCCAGACAGTAATGCCCGGTCTCCTCCCTCACAAGTCCTTGGAAGTAAGCAACAAGGCATTTAATAACTACGCAGGTGCCAGCTAGTCTCACTGATGCTGTAGAACTGGTAGGAACGAACAATTAATGGCTTGAATTATGCTCTCTTTTATGGCCCCCCTTCACTGAGCCCTGTAGAGTGAGTTGACCCCTGTCACACAAATAGAAACTAAAAGATAGTGAGGCCTGGAATGTGTCTCTCCCCTGCACGCAGCTTGCTTGAAAGAACTAGGGCAGTATGTTCTCTAAAACAAAAAATCATGTCTGCAAGTCCGCAAATTGCAAACTGTTGCTAAATGAATGTCTGAAGATGTCCTATTCGTCACAATTGTCAATCATCAAATTAATTTCAAAGGAAGTACATTATGGGCGGTATTGAATAAGTTATTTCTGATAATAAGATGTTCGTTTTGTATATATGTAACTGTTGTAGAATGCTCGCTCACTTGCGTCCCTCGGGGTCTGGAGACAAACGTTGCAGGATGTGAGACCCAGTTGGCCAACTGAGACTATTTGCTTTGCAATAAACCCTAGATTTTGGAAATTGCACACAGCCCTGGCACATTCCAAGTGACAATCGATGATGACAAAGGGACAATCATCTGTACCAACCTTAACACCCTGAGAATGTGTCTTCGGAAGTACTACATTGTGTGCATCCCTTAGTAATAAAAGTATCTCAATCTGGTGTGCACAAAAGGGTACCGGCTGCCGTTGGTAATTCTTTTTTACTGAGTCCAAGAAAAGGGCAATAACCGAGTCATGCCGACCTTGGCGGACCCGGTAATTGCACTTTTCTTGGACCCTGTAAAAATTAATCCCCATTCCCATCTGAGCCCTATAGGGCTCAATGGGAATGGGGAGCATGCTAACAACGGGCCGTTAATGACGGGCCCGTTGTTAGCATGATGGGCCACTTGCGGGATCCGCTAAGGACGTCTGGTATAACCAGGCATCCTAAGCAGGTCCCGCGAGCGGACCTCATAATGAGGCAGCATGGGGTTAATGGCGCCGGCAGCTCTACCGTCGCCATTAACCCCATACCGCCAGGGACATAAAGAGGCCCACTATCACACAATAGACAAAAAACGAATTTAAAAAAAATCAAAAATGCCCATAGGGGCCCGGGGGCGTGGGGTGACACCCAGGAGGGAGGGTGCAGGGTGCCCATCAACACCCACATGTGTGGATGTTAAAAAAGAACCCTCCATGGATTAGTTGGCTGCACAGCTATGATGGCGTGGGAGGCCCGTCGCTGCTGTCGCCAACCTCTGGTGCTGCATCAGAATGTGGTAGTGGAAAGGGAGTTTAACCATGTATAGCCCTGGTCTGGTCCTCCATGGCAGTGGCCATGCTGGAGTGAGATGCTTGCATCTGCAACATGATGGCCCGGAGGTCTCCATGCATCACCTCACGGTATGCACGCAGGTCTTCCGTGATGATACGAGTCATCATTTGCATCTGCTATTCAGACCGTCTACTGCTGGATGCCTCGAGTGCAGTCAGTGTAACCCTGAGGGACCTATACTCTGACCTCAGGGCTTCCCTTTTGGCCCGATCCTCTGCAGCCAAAGATGCACGCAGAGCCCTCAGTTCTGCCCATCGGCTCCTTTTGCTGGCCACCATGTTCAGCCTGTGTGAGCGGCATGTGGACCGCAATGCCTGCTGCTTGTGCTCCACCTTTCTTGCTGGGGGTATTATGGATAGCCACCCTATCCATGCCCTGAGCCAACATCTCATCTCATGTGAAGCAGCCTGTTGTTGTGTAACAGCATACATGGACTGCTCCCAAACAGTATCGCCAGCTAACACACGGCCACCCCGTTGGCGGACCCCACGCCTGCCTAGGGCAAGGGTACCTGGCCCTTTATGTGCTTGCACCATCTGTGGCTGCAGGACTGCCTCCCTCCCTTGATCTGCTGCCCCAGGACCAGGTGTCAATACTGTGGAGCGTGACAGTCAAGGCAATACATGAAGATTGAACATGAAAAAAGGATGCATCTCAATGTACAAACATAAAATGATGACAACCATGCACTGAACAAACAATCAGTGACCCTGAAACCGTAACCACCACAGATGGACGTCCCGACACTGACTAACCATTTGAGGGGACTCCCCCCTCCAGATGTTTGGGATGCAACAGCACCCACAGTTGATGCACTCACCTGCGACACCACAGAGGTATCCATATCGTATTCTCCACCAGAGCCTAAGGCTTCCTCGGAGGCAGACTCAGACTGAGTCTGGGCCAGGGTGATTTGTAGCACCAGTGGAACTTCATGGGCTACCACACCACGTCCTCCACTGGTGGTTGGTTGTGGCTCACTATCCTGTTCCTCCTCAACCTCCTCCTCTGCATCCAGTGACTCATCACCTGCACATGGACCGAAAAATAAATGAAGAGCCATGTTAATACCATAGACCACACACATAGTCATCACAATGTCATCATGGTACACATCAGCCTGCCAAGTCACAAACTCCCGCACATATGCAGTGTGAATGCAAGTGAAGGGTAGCATGAAAGCAGCCATGGACCTGTGTGGAAGGGTTAAATACAACGTGTAGTGCATGGTGCATAGCACCTGCTACATGCATTAGCAGCCGACTGGCATAGTTCATCCACCAACATCACAGATGTAAGAACACATATGCCACGTACCATAGCCATGCCTGATCTATAATACTGGATGAGATGGGACCTGCTGACTACTGTCCCGGAGCCATGTACAATTGATGTGACATGACATGTAAATCACAAACTCAAAACACACAAGTGTCACACGGTGCAACGATGCAAGGGAGGTGGAGTAGAGTGAAGCCAGACACACCCATCCCATGAGGCCAGCTCAAATTGGCATCACCCAAGTGAATAGGTATGGTGAAGATGAGACCTGGGGTTGGAAGTGGGACTGGGCAGTACAGTACATGGGAATGGCATACCAATTAAATACAACTACATTATCATCAATGAAAATGCAGTGTGCTGGTGGAAGTGTATGTGCAGACATTAGCTGTCAATAGCTGCTAGAGGGTTGTAGGCATACAGTTAACAGCCACCGAGTGTGGAGTATGGCAGGGAGGCAGTGCATGGGTACAACTGGTGGCTCAGAGGCCCGTGTCACAGATCATAGTGTGGGCAGGTGACTAGTGCATTCTCTCAGTCATCCAGGACTCCAGCAAAGGAGAGGAGGTAGAGAAAGCAGAACACATGACGAAGGATCATAAGAGTCCCCAGACCCAGAGAACGTTCACTTCCAGTGCAATTGAGGCAGGGAGGCTGTAGCAGAGGGAGGCCCCAGCTGAAGATAGACATTAACCATCAACTAATTGCGCTGAGACGTAACTGACCCTGAGGGAGTAGGAAAGGGATGATCATATACCATGAGAAGGAAGCCAATTGGGAAGATGGAGTTGAAGGAACTGCGGCACCAGGACCCATAAGGCCCTGTGGACAATGCAGAGCGATTGGCAATGAACAGTCGTAGCCACTTGGAGCCAGTGCCATCATCACAGTCCTAGGGAGACATAATACCTGACACCAAGAAAAAAGGACACACAGCACTGTCCAGGTCAGGATGAGTTAAAGAGGGAAGAGAGTAGAGGCACAGAGATATGGGTATAGGCTGTTGCAGTACCCCACTATAAGTATGACCAGTCCTCTGGAGACACTGAGCTACTGGGGGAATTAGAGGAAAGGAGGAATCCCCCTGAGGATGTGCAGCTGGCAGGTTGAGCCCTCAGAGACGTCAGAGATGTGTGGAGAGAAGGCCAGTGTGGAGTGCAAGATTGTCACAGGCTATCCAATATCACAGGTAGGAGCAGGAAGGGGGCCAAGAGAGCCTGGGCAGAGTGACATGGAAGGAGTCAGCAGGTGTGGTGAAAGTTAGACAGAATTGAATGCAGTTCCCTTTGGGACCACCTCATACAATTAGGGCTACAGGTGTAAGCAAAACCAACCTTTGGTATAAGTCTGTACTACACTGTTTAGTGGTAGCAGGGCTGAGCAGTCAGGCCTATCTCAAGAGGGAATGTGAGCGGTACAAGATATTACACAGAGGAGTTACAATCACAGTGGTTCAAGTAGACACTTATACTCAAGGTTTCTTCGTAAAACACGTATTCATTTATTTACACAATCATTTATACAACATTCACTAGTGTTAGGCAACTTAATTCTATACACAAATATGTTTCAGTACTAAATCAATAAGTTTCTGAACAAGTTAGGCTCCCCTGAAGTGGGAGCAAAATGGCACTTCAGTAACTTTCAAAAGGAGTGAAAAGGCAAAAAGTTGCAGAATAGATTACGTATAATTTGTAAACAGTGCAGAATAGTTCAATTCAAGTCAATAGGCCAGGCCAAAGTCAATGGGCTAGTGTTCTGGATAGGAAAGAGCAGTTCTGGTGTCAAACGGTAAAGTCTTTGCAAAAGGTCTTAGAAGTAGTTTTGGCAAAAAAGAATCATATGTCGGGTCACAAACTGATTAGGCCTGCGAGTTAGGAAAGTTTCACAAACTTTCACAGTGAGAGAGAGGTTTTCTCAATCGAATGGGCACAGTACCTTATTGTGAAGAAACAAATGCTGCTGTAGTCGTTGTTTCCTGGCAGTCCCTGCAGGTCTCACTGTTCCTGAGCCTCAGTCATGGGGACAAGAGGGATGATGTCGGGGGACTCTTGTACTGCACAGGATCGTCGGAGAAAGCAAACAAGATGGAGTCACTTCAGTTTCCAGTAGCTGTAGATTCAAGGACACAAACTGATTTCCCTCTCCCTGGTTAATTCTAACCCTCCTTGAGAATGGTATCCAGGTGTTTTATGAGTTGATTGGTCCCACCAACTCAAAGGAAGAAGCTGTCCTTGAAGGAGCTTCTCTGTCGAATGGAGCTTTGGCAATTCAGACCTGCAGCAGGGCTTCACCAGGCAAACCAATGGTCCAGGAGTTGCAGCAGCCGTCCTCTTCCAGCTCGTCTTTGGTTCTTTCGTTCCAGTGGTCGACTCTGCCTTCCAGTCAGGATACTCGCCTTTTAAACAGTTTTCTCCCATTCATTCCAGCCTAGCTGTCACTCACCCAGCAGGGTGGCTGTCCTTGCTGGACAGTCAGCCAGCCAATCACGCCAAAGTGCATTGGGTCCCCTAGAAGAATAAGCACAGGGAGTTTCGGGCACCTCCCTCACTTCCTGCCCACCCCAGATACTCAGACGCCACAGGCGGTCTTCACTCTTTGAAGCCCGCCAAAGGCACACGGACAAAGGGACCAAACCCGGTTTGGCACGCAGAGACAAACTCTAGAAGGACCTTTCCAAAAAGAAACTGCGAAAAAAGAAGACCGGGACCTGTTTAAACAAAGGGGCTTAAGGCGCCATCTTTAAAAACATGGCTCCTGTGATTTTTAGCTACCAGTGTTCCCGGTCGGGAAAAATCATGGTAGTTTGTTGTAAAACCAATGCCATCAGCATTTCAATAGGAAAGGGTAGCATTTGACTGCTACATGAGTGGTTAGACACAGGGCACACTAGGTAACCCCTCCAGCACTCCATTCTAAGATGGTGTGTGCTGGGTCTATGAATTTGGAAAGACTAGTAAAGTCAATTTCACTTTTCATTCTCTGGGAAACAGTAGTTTATCCCAGAAAAGGTATTTAAACCTTTGGGAAGTCTAAAAGATATCCCTGTGTCACTGCACTGAAGGTGCTGTGTAACACACATGAAAAGATGATGCCTACGGAGTTTATCTAAAACCACATATTCAAAGAACACCAGTGTAACACACGCATCAAAAAACATAAAAGAGTTGGAAAAAAAGGCTCACAATCTTTCCAGGTATAAAACCACGTCCTCAAAATCCAGCAACGTTGCTGGGGGTCTCTAAAGTGAAGGGAATTAGCAAATGTATGAGAATTCTCCCTAACAGTGATGGGGTTTGTCACGGTGTGCAGCACATTGTGCGTATGCAGTCTGCAGGTCTACAAGCACGTGTCAGTCCACCATGACATGGTTTACCCATTGCAGTCATGCAAATGCAGCCAGAACTGCCAGACAACCAACACACTTCATCCAAGCAACATACACATGACCTGGACACACACACATTACCACTTACCCGACATTGCCTCATAGATTGGCAGGTCTCATACGCCTTGGATCTGCTCCACATCAATCATAGCACCTATGATCTCATCCTGTGGAGTGATTTCTTCATCCTCTTGTGGTAAACCACAGTCAGTCACCAGAGTAGAGGCGCAGTTGGCCCCCATTTTACCTTTGGCTCGGCACCGGAGGTCATACCAACGCTTCATTGCGTCAGTAGCTGAGCGCCTCTCATGGTCCAAGTGGTTAATAAGGTCAGCACCACACTGTCAGTGGGCCATACGCTTGGCAGGCATATGTGTGCTCTCTGCCTGCACAAGCATGTTGTGTTGGTGTACCTGCATGTAGTCCACAAGGACCTGGAGCTCCTCATCACTAAAGCTCCTCTTCCTCAACATGCAGGTCTCCTGTGCCGTGCCATGGGACTGACCCCGTTTGCCTACTGCACGCTTTGCCTTCTTACGAGGCTGTGCACACCCCAAGTGGCTGGGATCACTTGGGTCAGTAGGGGCTGAAGCACTGGTGGCCTAGGCTGTGGCATCACACACTGATGGTGTGACTGTAGGTGCCCTTGCAGGTTGATGTACCTGGTTGCCAGTGCCATGACGCTGTACAGCATTTCCCTTCCCCTTCAATGCAGGGATAGCATCTGCCGCTGCGTCTCCGTGAACCTGGGAGTGACCCAGAGGCTGAGTGGTGGTTGCTACTGCTGCCCCTGCAGCTACCTGACCCTGGCAGGTGCATACAGCAGGTGCCACTGCTGCGTCTTGACCCTGGGTGCTGGTGCCATGACGCTGAGCAGCATGTCCCTTCCCCTTCGATGCACGGATAGCATCTGCCCCCGTGTCTCCATGGACCGGGGTGGGGAGCACCACAGGCATGGCTGAGTGACCCTGAGGTTTGGTGGTGGTTGCTACAGCTGCCCCTGCAGCTTCCTGACCCTGTTAGGTTAGGGACATGGCTCTCCCTGCATGGGGCGGACACCTGCACCACCTCAGGTGCCTCGGCCACCTCGCACACCTCCACCACCTCTGTTGCCTCCGCCACCTCTCACACCTCCGCCACCACGGGCGCCTCTGCCACTTTGGGCGCCTCCCTCACCTCGGCCACCTTTGCCTCCCTTCCCACTAGTTGCCCTCCCAGTCATGGCACAGATGCATTGGTGCAATGCAAGGTGCAACTATCGTTTGTCCTGGGCAATTTGAGTGAGGGGGCAGTGTACGTGATGTCAAATGTACCATTGTGCCCCAGCAAGGCTCAATGTAACCTCAGGAAAAGAAAAATGCGTAATGCACAGGCACCCCAAATATGAAAAAAACACATGTACGCGACCCCTCGGCAACCCACGTGTAAAGAAAAAACCTAACGCAGTAAGCTGTGGCACCCAGCAACACAAAAAATACGTATGCAAAGGACACGTAAGCTACACTGATGTTAAATAAGGGGTTACGTGACACACAGGGGAAACCACAGATAGCAGAATGCGTACGCAACTCACCACCAGCCTCAAAATTACACGCGCGTGTGCGCAGAGGCAATCCCCCACCGAAAGAAGAGGCTTGCACGCAGTGAAGCGGTCGCGTGGAAGCGAAGTCCTCCCGTCCGTCTGCTATAACTTGGCAAGCATGTGATGCTCTCCTATGCACTACTTAATCCCCATCGTGAACGCCACACCCAACGTTCAACACACTTCACGTAAGTTACGCGCTTAGGGCCTTTCCTTGGGTTCCACACTAATGCGCTATTTCCACATCTGCGGAGTCACTCTGTTTCCGGCTGGCCATGCGAGTAACATGGAAGACCCACGCTCCTGCCTACCAACCAATTTACCTGCCTCCAAGTGCCCGAGCTGCCTCCTACGAGCCATCTGCTGCTGCCTGCCCACTATGTATGCCTGTTGCCCACATGCCCTGCAATTTGGTGCCTGCTGTGCCATTTGCAGTGCTCCTGTCACTGTGACCACATCTGCTGATCCCGAAGACTCCCGAGGACGTGCCATACCACCGTTCCAAAGCCCAGCCCCAGGACCACCTTGCCCACCTACACCTGCCTCTGGGGTTACCATGTCTGACCCAACATCACCTGAGGCAAGTGGCAACCTCACAGCAGCAAGACAGATGGCTGTCAGCTTCTCAGCCAGGGAAGTTGGCATCCTGGTGGAGCAAGTCCTGGGGCATTATGATGCCCTCTTCCCCGGACCATCGAAGTTGGCAAGGAAGGACAGAGGAGGATCTGGGCAGACATCGTGGGTGTCATCAACTCGGTGGGGGTGGCACCCTGCAACTACAGACATGTCTACAAGCGCTGGGAGGACTTCAAGGCCAGGACCCACAACAAGGCCGGCACTTCCTCAAGGCTGGTGAGGACCTTGTGAGGTGCCAAGGCCAGTTGACCAACAACAACTATCGGGTCCTGGAGAGCTTCTATTCAGCGCTGTACACCCAGGTCCGGGATTTGGAGCTCCGTTTGGAGTCGACTGGTAAGTGTCCATGTGTTCTCATACACCATCGTGCATGTGCATGTTGATGTGTGGTTGGAGTGTGCATCTTGGCCTCATGTCTGGCATGCCTCTTGTACATATGTCTGTGTACATGTCCCAGAAAGTGCTGCATGCGAGTCTGTTCAAACATGTGTGACAGCAATGGTGTTTGGGTTGCAATGCATGATGCGTGCAAGCATGTAGCGACATGCAGATGTTTACATGCATGTGTCTGTACTGGGGCATGTGAGTGGTGTTACACATGTGTGCTTTCATCAACATCACTGGCATGCATGGTGTACATGTGCATTTGTCAGGGACGTGAGTGTGTGACTGGCCAACACTCACTGATGTATGACACATTGGCATTTGAATGTGTGATTGACTCATGCTGACAAACTTGCCTCATGTGCACTCTAACGTGATAGCTGCATGGGCTGTTGCATGACTGTCAGGTGATGTGTGCAAATGCAATGTGTAAGTCCCATGATGCATGTGAGGTGGGTACATGATTTTGAAGTGAAGTCCTCACAGTGCCTTGTACATGGATGTGAAGGTCTGTTGTGCATGACATACATGATTGTGCATGTGTTTGAATGCCACTTCCCAGTGTGTAGTGGACAGTGAGGATGGTTGTGACCTTTGACAGTGCCACTGAAGTACATTTGCATTGTGCCAAACACACATATGTTCAGTCCCCTGATGTTTGTGTTCTCTGTTTTCACATCCACTGCGACGATTGGAGAAGGAGGCGGAGAAAGCGATGTGGAGCAAGGCAGCAGGGATGCCTCAACCAGGCACAGACGCAAGGCCCATTCGTCCTCCAAGGTACTGTTATCTTCTGGGAGCGAGGAGGCTAGGGCCGCGTCGGAGTCACTGGCTAAAGCTGCTGAAGGGAAGGTCCAAGAGGACGAAGGTGGTGGAGGACTCCTCAGCAGTGGGAGGGACAGATGAGCCCACACAGGGGCAAGACACTGCAGAGGACGGTGGGGAGGCATCCAGGTTGGCGGGGGATGTGGAGGAGGAGGAGGCCACATCAGCCCAGTCCATGGGGCCCGGCGGGGGTGATGACATAGGTGTGACTGCTGCAGTCCAGACTCAGGGGCCGGAGGCAGCGCAGGTCGCCGTGGAGGTGTCTGTGCAAATTCCTGCCCCTGGGACTGTGACTGCATCTGCATGCACCTGCAGGCATGCCTCAGGCCGGACCCATCCGCAGGTGGCAGATGTATCCATGCAAACATATACACCAATACCTACGGATGAAGCCATTCGGGATTGGGTGGAACCGTTGCTAGCTTGTATCATGAGGCATAGAGGCAACATCCGTGATGAGGTACAGGCTTCCAATCGAGGGGCTTGCACGTGATCACGATGAGGTCTGTCGTCTCTTGAACTGGCTAGCACATTTGATGGTCTCGCAATGCGTCCATAGGCTGGCCACTTATGTGACCCCCTCCTCGTCTTCCTCATCTGTGACCCAGCCGTCCTCCCTGCTGTCTTCCGGCCCAGATACCACCAGGGCACCCTGTTAATCAGTCCCAACCCCAGTGGCCAGTCTTGTGGAGATCACATCCCTGCCAGAACCAGGAGTCGAGGTGGAATCAGCAGATGTGGTCACCACAGCAACAGGAGCTATGGCAATGCAGGAGGAGCACGCGCCAAGGAGAAGAGCACGTGCACAACAGACCCCGGGGTTGTCATCATCCCGGAGGCTGTACTTGATATGCAGGCACCGGGCATATTGGCAGCAGCAGGCTCAGAGTAGGAGGCGACACGACTCGGGGCTTTCAACAGCAGAGGGACAGGTACTAGCCATCAGGCACGAGACAAACGTGTACCTTACAACAAGCATGTCTTCCATGTTGGAGCGTTTGGGCCAGCAGATCAGGGCAGAGCGGCAGCGGGCACAGGAGACATGACTCGCCATGGCCAGGGTGGAGAATTCAGTGTGCCAGGCAGAGGTCCTAGAGGAGACTTGTAGGGTGTTCGAGAGGAGCATGGTGGAGTCCCTGCAAGCCCTGGAGGGGGAAGCGGAAGGCCGCCTGGTGGAAGTGGACACAGTGTTTGATGATGCCCTGGCGGAAACTGAGAAGGAGCATGGTGAGGAGGAGGACTAGCCCGCTGCTATTGTATATTATTATTTAGGTATAGATGTAGGTTTATTTTTTAGTTCCTGGACTTTGCTCCACATTTTGTACATAGTTCTTTTTTATTGTTTTTTTAGGATTTTAAAACATATTTTTGGACAATGGACCCTGGTTGTTTGTAAATTGTTGTATTTTTCCAGGATCAATTTTAGTTTGCCATGGAGGAATGGTTTTCTTTTCATTTGAGTTTTTATTTTGACTTACATTAATGGGCATGGACCACATGTTTGAGTTTTTCATTTTTGACATCCAATTTATTTCTGTTTTCACGTTCATTTGTTTTTTAATTTTATTCATGCTGGTTTTATATGTTGTTTTCACTGAGTATAATTTTAATACTGATTCTTTTATATATTCTTACCCATTGAATTCAAAGTGGTGGCTGGTCTCGATGGTTTAGTGCAAGTTTCACTCTTCCTTCACTCAGTTCTGTGTCCCTGCTGTTGACCAATTTTGTTCATGTGTGTGCACACATGCATACATGTGTGATTTTAGGATTCCTATGCCATGGGGCATGAACTGGGGAGCATGACCAATGGATGGGTGTTGAGGTGCACTGGGAGTGTGCAGCGTGTGGTGGCATTAGATTTCACATGTGCTGCTTTGATTTATATTGGTCCAAAGTGTTTTGGGCTGGGGGTGTCCAATGAGACGGGACCTGCTTGCAGGTTTCCGTCACTGGTGGGGTTGGTGGTGTCCCATGAGGCAGGGCCTGACTGCAGGTTGCCGTCACTGGTGGGGTGGGGGTTGTCCCATGAGGCAAGGCCTACCTGCAGGTTGCCGTCATTGGTGGGGTGGGGGACATGAGGTGGGGCCTGCCTGTACGTTGCCATCACTGGTGGGGTGGGGGGCCCCATGTCGTGTGGGCTGCCTGCGGGGGTGGTCATGGGTGATGCGGGGTCCCATGTGGTGTGGGCTGCATGTGGGGGTGCTCACGGGTGATGGGGTGGTCCCATTTCGTGTGGGCTGCCTGCAGGGGTGGTCACAAGTGATTGGGGGATCCCATGTGGTGTGGGTTGCCTGCGGGGGTGGTCACAGGTGATGGGGGATGCCATGTGGTGTGGGCTGCCTGCAGGGGTGGTCACAGTTGATGGGGGGTCCCATGTGGTGTGGGCTGCCTGCGGGGGTGGTCACAGGTGATGGGGGTCCCATGTGGTGTGGGCTGCCTGCAGGGGTGGTCACAGGTGATGTGACTGTCCCGTGAGGAGGGGTCATCTTCCACGCGATTTGGCTGGAGTGCGGGTGGAGTGATCGCTTGGAACTCATTGTGTGGAAACTCATCACGTGGAAACTCATTGCGTACCCCGGACGCACCCGAGCCAAATCACGTGGAAACTCATCATGTACCTCGGACGCACCCCAGGCAAGTTGCGTGGAAACTCATTGCGTACCCTGGACGCACCCCAGACAAGTAACGTAGAAACTCATTGCGTACCCCGGACGCACCCCAGACAAGTTGCATGGAAACTCATTCCATACCCCGGACGCACCCCAGACAAGTCACGTGGAAAATCATTGCGTACCCCAGATGCACAGCAGCCAAATCGCGTGGAAACTCATCGCATAACCCGGATGTACCCCAGACAAGTCGCGTGGAAACTCATTGCGTACCCCGGACTCACCCCAGCCAAGGGGACTGTATGCTGGACCAGGAATGATGCAGGGGCTTGCTATGTTGGGCCTTTCGCTGGCTTTTTGCTGCACGTAGGGGCATATTGGGGCGTTACTGGCGCAGTTTGGTGTTCCTTGCGCCACCGTTGGTGATGCCTCGGTTAATCCATGAATACGCGTGCGCACAATTGTTTATTTGCACCAAGGCTGGCCCGCACGTTGCGCACTCTGCTTCTCGGTGCACGGCGCTTGCGCCTACGCTGCACTTAATTCTATGAATTGTGCCCTAAATCTGATGTTATTTTTCAATGTAGAAACATTTTAATTATGTTCAAATAACTTAGATCTGTCTGGGTGGTTATGTCACCCATACTATTCAACACCTTTAAGAAGCCATTGGAGAATCTGTTTGAGTATGTGCATCTCGCTTTACTTCTATGCTAATAGCACACAGGTCATTCTGATGGTCTCCTCTCTGACAGCTGTCCACCAGCTGATGGTTAGAGTGGATAAGATGGGTGTCACTTTCCAGATTGTTCTAATAGCAGCTCACTCTTCTATACCTCCTGTTCAATGTTTGCATTCCTCCTTGTCTTCTTTGGGTACCTTTCTTTTCCTGGTCCCATTTGTGGGATTGATGGTGATTATTGTCAATTCTTTTTCTTGTTGGAACACGTAATTCAAGCAGATTTAAACCATCCAAGGCCATTTTTGATGTTTCGTAGTGGCCATTATAATTCATGTTAAATTGTGGCATGGAGCATGCTTGCAGGAGCGAACACCCCTAGAGATTGCATATTTCAAAGTGGTAACAAACCTTTTTGCACAGGAATTTCTCAGGGTGTGGAATACACAGTCTCTGGAGATTTGTCTTATACCAACTCAAGCAGCCCCTTTCATTTAGACCTTCTCTTTGTTGTTCAAGGTTGTGCTATGTAGTCTCCTATTACTCACCAGATCTGCATTGAGTGGGTATTCCCATTGGCAGTCTCTCTTACTCTGGAAGATTCATTGCTATCCATTTGAAGATTGCATATTTATTACTTTATTTTGTCACATGTTTTGGCTCTTGGTTTACTTAACACAAAGATCACTACCTCCTTGGAATCTCTAAGTCTGCACTGCTTGAACACGTGGCACATTTGGAAAAAGTCTATTGCCTCATAGAGAAGACATTGTATCACAATCAATTGCTACAAACGTCATTTTTAACCATATAGGGCAGTGTTGTTCATGGAGGTGTACAACTAGAGAATACATAGTATCACGCCTTGTACCACCAAGTGAACAGTTACAAATGTGCATTCCAAGAGCCTGATTCACAAAGATTTGCTCTAGGGCAGAGTAGGAGACTGTTTTGAGCATCTCAGATTTGTACCAGCTACCTTTTGACTGATTCACAAAACTTAAAACTCAAGCAGATCATGGGAACCCTAGAGCTTCACCAAGATGCCGTTGCGCACATAATTGAGAATCATATTTGCATATGAGCATCATAAAGATGCTCCATGCAACCCCTCATTGGTTCCAGGCGAAATCTTTGTCAATCAGGCCCTACACAATTACTGGCCACATATATCTGTGGCCATGAGTGCTATAACATTTACAAAACACACTGGTCAACAATCTATACAATTACATATGTGTACATATTGGAAACCCCTTTAATGGAAATGCATGCATGTATATGTCCAAAATTGGAGCACTTATAAAATATGTTTATATTGTTGCAAGCAAAAATAACTGTCTGATAGGGATTTCCAGAATTAGTATTTGATTGATTGACCTTGTCCTCTGCTCTGTTACCTACATAGTTTTGTGGAAATCTTAGAATATATTAAACAGGTTGGAATCTGATCTCAAAAAGCAATAAAGTTTAAAATGTGGTAAATACAGAATATGTCAACATTTGTAATATTGGCAGGCAAGTGATGGGCATGATTTCCCATAGCCAACACTGCAAAAAAATGGAGTGCACCTCTTCACCCTTTCCGTAGCGTGTTGCGGCACAAGATGCAAATCACAGCACCCATGTGCAAGGATTTAGATATAACCAGCTTGTCGGATAATCTATTGTCCTGCACTGTGGTCACTCAATGACAGCTCAAGATGGTGCCCAGTGCCTGTGCTATCCTTAAGCTTATTTACATTTTCATGTGTTTCACAACCACAGCATTAGTAGTATGGAGGATGGAGGATAGGACACAGCTTTGAAAAAAGGGAGTGGCCTTGAGCTCAGGGTTTGCACCTTTCTATCAGTACTTTTTCTTTTTTGCATTTCATTTTTTTAGCAAGCTCGTTTTTAAGTTAACTATAATGAACCAAAATGGCCTACATCAGCATAAAACCAAAACAAAATATCTATAATAATATGAAACACTGTATAAAATAACAATTGACCTCTTAACCACATAGTCAGCCATGTAAGATAAACGCAGGCTTTATTGGTGTCTTCATTTTTGCAACAGGAGCAACCAACTCTGAATCTGTGCATCAGTTAACTTGTGAAAATGTTAGTAATAATTAGTAAAATGAATTTCATAAATAGAATCAGTGGTGCGATGATGCCTGCTGGGTACAAACCTACTGTAGCTACTGCCACAGTGGCACTGGCGAGCATACAAATAAGATATTGACAAAAAGACGGTGTAAAATGTCAACGGCTATGACCCAACACGTCTTATAATTAAAACACACTGTTTAATTAAATTCGGTGCTATTATTTCTTAAAGAGTAACAAACACACAAAATATATTACATGAGGGGTTTATTACTGTGAAGCACTAAAAGGGAGCAGCCCTCAGATCTGTGCTTGCAACTTTCTGCCAGTGCCCTAATTTTTAGTTTAGTTTCGTAAATGCTAAGTGAACTCTGTCATGTTGTTTCTACTATACAATGCCATCATTAAATACAGACAACCCCAATGTGCTGATGTGCCAGCACTCCTCCTCCTATATGTTGTATTCAGTCAACACATTGCTATTAAAGCCCTCTACGAAATAATATATTTGTTGATATATAAGGGGCATTTGAAAACAACAATAGAAACCAAGGAAAACAACAACAAGCAAATGATCAATGGTTATCTAGAGGGACTAAACTTCGGAATTCACTGTGACTGATGGCAGGAGTATCTCTGGCATTCCCAAAAAGGTGTGTGAGCCCCTCTACTGAGAACAAACCCAGCCAAAAAACCTGTTCTATGTGACGGTGCCCACTCTGGAGAGTTTAAAAAAACTTATTAGCTCAAAGTAACTTTCGCAGAGGAGAAATCGCCATTTGCATATAAGTCAGGGCCCACTCACTTGGGCAGTCCAGCACTGAAATGCTAGACAATTCTCCTCTGAACAAGAGTACCACCAGCAACTCCAAACATGTGTTTCGGTTTAGTAACCTGCGGGCAGATCTCACTGATCACAAAATAATTATTTTATTAATAGACAGGAAAAAAAATAATAATATGAAAATGATCATGTTTAAAATAATACGTGAAAATCGAGATGCCCATTGTTAAATATTTTTTGAAAGTTTGGTTTTCAATCCTCTGCCTTACATGTCTTTCCTTCACCTATAAAAGAGAAAATTAGCCATTTGTGATAGTTATAAAAAAACATTTGTGTATTTCAACTCGCGCGCACCCAAGCAAGTCCCTGTAAATCCTGCTTGGCTGCGAGACTCTGCTGATTCAGACGGAAGATTTTGCTTCGTGCGTTTTGCTTCGTTTCATTTTTGGAAAACTATGTGCCCCACAAGGCATCACACCACGCAATAAGTGGGAGTGCCTATATAATCTGGAACACGCGCGCACCCAAGCAAGTCCCTGTAAGTCCTGCTTGGCCCTTTCCCGCTGTGCTGCTTGCTGTTGCCTGGATCTATGAGTGATTGGTCTGTATTATACTAGGTATTGTTACATTACTTGCTTATTTGCATAATTATTTCCTTGTCGCCTTCCTGGATAACATTCACTGATTGAAGTTTGGATGTGTTTGATTGGGTAACCTAGGCGTTGTTGCATGGCACCCCTGTGAGGGGCCATGGTACGTTCCATGGAGTTATGTGGTCACATGGTTACCCATGTGACCAACCTAATAAAAGGTCCGAGCCGCTTCCGGCTCGGCAGTCACGAGTGAACCTGACTCCGCGTGTGTGTGTTGGTGCCTGGGGGGGGGTGCCTCGCCACGTGTGCTGGGCCCAAGGTCGGGGCCCAGCTGGAGGACGGTGCCCCTGCCGGGCAACGCCGTCCGGACGGTGCCCCTGCCGGGCAACGCCGTCCCTGTGGGTCCCCCAGCCATGTGAGGCGGGTTGGGGTTGCGACCCCGGCCTGGGTGCCCCCAGAGCCGGGGCCGCGGTAAGCCGGTTGCCAGCCGGCCATGTGTGGAGCTCCGGTGCCCCGGAGCGGGTGGAGTGAGCCCCCACCCCTGAGTACGCGGCATGGGCGCCGCCAAGTGTCGATGCTGTCGGGTGCCACCCGACCCGAGTACGGGGCTGCCCGGTGATCCGGGACAGCCCCCAACAATGGCGACGAGGGCTGGAGCCCTGCGTGTGATGCGGCGTCGGCCGCGATGTGGAGGAGCGGAGACTCTCCCCCCTATCCCCGTGGGGGAGAGAAGTTTCTGCGGCGTCGGCCGCGAGAGGGGGGAGAAGTGTGCGGCCCGCGCCGCAGTGAAGAACGCGGGGGCTGCCTCTTTCCCCGTCGGGAGGGAGGGTGCCCCGGCGTCGGCCGCAGCGAGGAGCGGCTGACATCGCCGCAGGAGGGGGATGCCGGTTCCCCTCCCCAAGGAGCGCTGGTGCGGCTGATATCGCCGCGGGGAAAGAGAAGGAGGCGGGCCCAACACCAGCTGGGCCCGCAAGGAAATCATGGTGGGCGAGCGGCCCGCCCATCCCCCGAGGGAGACGGAAGAAGCCGGCGGCAACGGCCGCGTGGGTGGCTGCGCCCCTCCCCCATCGTGAACCTCTCCCCGGCATCAGGGAGGAGGGAAACGAGGGGCCGCGGAACTGCTGAGGCGGCCCCGACAGCGGAGCGGCATCGGCCGTAGCACGGAGGTGGGGCAGGGCCGCCTAACAGCTGACGCGGCCCCCAACGGAAGGCGGGCCCATCATCAGCTGGGCCCGGAAAAAAAAAAATAAAATAAAAAAGGGATGGTGCAGGCCCGAATCGAACGGGCCTGCAAAGGAAACAAAGGAGGCGGGCCCAGCACCAGCTGGGCTCGCAAGGACAGGGAAGTGCTCGCTCTGAGGAGCGGGCAAAAGAGCTGCCTGCCTTGCCCCTGCAGGCAATGGAGCGGCATCCGCCGCCGTGGGGAAGTCAGCTGCCCCTCTGCTGTCCCCACTCCCATCTGAAGGGGGACGGCCCGCGAGGGTGGGTGTGCCCGCTCCGAGGAGCAAGGAAAAGAGGTGTGGGGGGCCACCGTACAGCTGAGGTGGCCCCGGTCCAGGAGAGGGGCGGGTACCGCCCACCAAGTGGGTTGCCTCTCTCTCAAGAGGGGTGGTGGTGGCTGCGGATGCAACAACGCGAAGGAAGCGGGTTCTGCCATCCGGCCTTGAGGTTTGCCCCCATACAAGTGGACATAGCCGATGTGGCCCCTGGGCCTCCCCAGGTGCGGCTTTGCCGGTGTTTTGTGTGATCGTAGTAACTGTCCTAAATGAACTCTGGTGAGGGTGCGAGCTGGTTTCCGGCGACTCCATACTGAAGATGGACATCATGAGTGACATTCCCCGGAAGACTGTGAGCCGGCAGACATGGACTTGCTTAAAATGGTCCAGTTAGTGGGCAATGGTTTGTGGTGCGCACCTGTAGGCTCCGAGTGCTTTATGTGGTGCCAGTAGCCCTCACTGGTGCCGTTCAGGGACATGAGAGCCACTCACCCAGGTTAATAAAGGGTGTGTAAAGTAGTAGAGTGGCTCCAGTAGTAGTAGTGGTAGTCATGGTGGAATTTTGGAGTTTTTGCATTTTGTTATGAAAAAGGAGGAGTGTTGCATGGCACCCCTGTGAGGGGCCATGGTACGTTCCATGGAGTTATGTGGTCACATGGTTACCCATGTGACCAACCTAATAAAAGGTCCGAGCCGCTTCCGGCTCGGCAGTCACGAGTGAACCTGACTCCGCGTGTGTGTGTTGGTGCCTGGGGGGGGGTGCCTCGCCACGTGTGCTGGGCCCAAGGTCGGGGCCCAGCTGGAGGACGGTGCCCCTGCCGGGCAACGCCGTCCGGACGGTGCCCCTGCCGGGCAACGCCGTCCCTGTGGGTCCCCCAGCCATGTGAGGCGGGTTGGGGTTGCGACCCCGGCCTGGGTGCCCCCAGAGCCGGGGCCGCGGTAAGCCGGTTGCCAGCCGGCCATGTGTGGAGCTCCGGTGCCCCGGAGCGGGTGGAGTGAGCCCCCACCCCTGAGTACGCGGCATGGGCGCCGCCAAGTGTCGATGCTGTCGGGTGCCACCCGACCCGAGTACGGGGCTGCCCGGTGATCCGGGACAGCCCCCAACAGGCGTGTCACAATACGATTCTATGATACACCGTTTATACACCTTAAAATCAAGCATGCCCAAATCTTCAGGCTTGTTGTTACACACGCCAGCAATGGCCGCCAGGAAGATAACTTCTATCACCCGCGCCTCGAAAAAAATCTATTATCCTTACTCTAGCTCTTAGAACGCCACTCTCGAATAGAGATATCCGCTCCTTTTGTGCAAAACGAAAGGAGTGTACGACCGATGAGCCAGTTTCTCAAGAGGTGGCGCTGTCTGTAAATACAAACATTTCATTGCTCCCCTTACCGTTCACAAATGGATTATGTTAGGAAATGAACCTGCCTACTGTCTCTGACCGTACCATTTTGACAATAGCTCAAACACCTAATACGCATATTTTCAGTGACAAACACTTGTCACCTGTGAATGAGTGTAGAGAAGTATTGCCTAATCTGTCCAATGTATCTATACATGCAAGTACAGGTAAATTAATCAGCATACATGGCGAATCTTGCAATGATGATGGCGCTGCAGGATCTATGGACTCATCCATTAAGTCCATTGCTGACTCATTTTTACAACCTACACCGCGGCGCCGTCTTCTGATTAACAATTCTGACAATCCATCGGAAAACTCATAGAAATCTCTCTAGTCACTGTAAATACCACTGTGGAAAGATTATTTAAACTGTTTGAGTGCCTGAACTCAAAAATCACCCAGCAATCCAGTCAAATCCAGTGGATTGCAAAATTACCCACTGAATCTTGCTTCGTCAACAGTGGCGGCAATAGGAGCAAAAATGCAGGAGCCCTCGGACCATCACTCTTGATGAGAGACTCTAGAAGTGGGAGCTCGACCACATCGGTGCTGCCCTTGTTTACAAACATCCTATGTCCTGTTGAACAAACTATATCTGAAGTCATTAATCTAAATGATTCATGGATTAGTTTAGAGAGGAGTGTAAAATAAGCTTGATCCAATGCCAGTGGTGCTTGCGTTGATACTGACTCTCAAAAGATGAGTCGCACAATCCGTCCAAAACGGAGCATGCCCAAGGTAAAGACAGCCTCTCGGAAGCTGTTGAGACCTCTCCAGTTCAATCAGCACAGGTCTCAAATACCACCCTCAATTCCATCGATTGAACCACCGCACCTGTCAGAACATCTACATGTTCCTGTCCTTTTGTTGCCCACTCCAACGCTAATACAGGCACCAATTGTGCCAGTGGACAGGCAACAAGTGGTGGATGGAGTTCTTCTTCCACACAAAAAAAGCTCTTTGAATTATGCTCCCCTTACTGAGATTGTGAACCTGATTGAGAAAACCAAAATCCTACTCCTGGAATACAATTACCTTTGCATCCGGAAATGGGTTCAGGGCGAAACAAACTGAATGACCTTGCAGAAGAGCATGACTTCAATCAAAGCAGCAGTAGATGCCTATTTAATCCAACGTGTCTCCCAAGCCATGATGGCCAAACCTTCCACATCTATTATGGGAGAAGATCTCTGCCAAACAAAAAATATTACTCGTCCCACATCAAAAGTTGCGGTGTACGTTTGAAAACCATCCAATGAGTGTCTACGACCATCAAGTATATCTCACTCCAGAGTCAAAACTGCTCTAGCAGCTCCTCAAAATAGGAATACAAATAAAAATGATACTGCTAGATCAGGCCGTCAGACGCATAAGAATACCTCTGCAAATTGTTCATGTTCATATTGTTGCCCCACTGAAATACCTCAATATGAGAAAGCGAATGTCATAAAAGCATAGCCACTAATTGAAAATACCATACATACATCCTCGTTAGTTAGCTGGAATACATGGGGACACACTCATTTGCAATGGGGCTCAAATCATTCTTTAAATCAATATGATATAGTGGCCCTTCAAGAGACCTGGTTACAAGTAATCCCCTTGTGGGACAATCATGATGTTATTCTATTGCCAGTGCTGGCAGCCTCAAGGGGGAGACCTACATCAGGCCTTTTGGTGGCGGTAAAAAGAAGCAGAGGGTTGAGCATAAACAAGTGGGCCTCACCAAATAATTTCACACAATTGGTTAAGATTTCTGACTTTACTCATTCTCTGGCTTTAATCAATTTATATCGCAATCCAATTGGTATTCCAGATGACACTTTCTATAAAGATCTAACTAGTATTTTAGAATTAGTTATTCAAGATCAAAACATTACAGTAACCATTGTGGTGGGGATTTGAATCTCGAATGCTTGCGGTCGAAAAAAAGGACCACAGGCCCATGCCAGGGAGAGGTGGCTTATGTTTGCTGCAGATCACAACCTTTGCATGGCAAACGGCTACTTTTTGGGAGCTATCCCTCCTCACCACACGTGGGGAAGAGGTTCGTCCAAATCAATCATTGATGATATATTCATGTCCGAAACACTATTTAATAGGGTCACCAAATTTGAAATAATTGAACAAACTATCGGTGATCACCACCTTCTAACATTACTTTGGCAATGGGATTACAAGTGGTTTGAGCATAATCAGCAATGGACCACTCAGACTCTATGGGTCAATAATGCTAAAACTTGCTTCAAATGGTCCAATAACTTACTTGATGCCTTAGATGAGGCAACACGAAATCTAAGTGGGATGGAGTTTGGGGGTCATTCCGAGTAGGGCGGTAAGGGTTAACGGTCACCGGTAACGAGACCGGTGCCGTGAAAGCCTTACCGCCCTGTTCCGAGTTCCCTTTGCGGGTTGGTACTTAACGCCTGCTTTTTGCAGGCGTTAAAAAACCAACTCGCAAAGGGACCTAGGAGCTAATTACAGCACCGTAATTTACGGTGCCGTAATTAGCGCCTTCCCCATTCCCATTGAGCCCTATGGGCCAAAAATGGGAATGGGCAAGGGCCCATGGTGAATAGGGAATTACCGCCCCCGCCAACCTTGAAATGGGGCGATAATTCCACCATTCACCATGGCGGAGTCGGAAAAATAACGGCGTCAACCAAGGCGCTTATAGCGCCTTGGTTAACACCAGGGTCAGAATGAGGCCCATTGTCTCTTATGTAGAGACCTTATCATCCTTTCAAAATATTCATTTTGACAAAGGTTTACATCGCCCACCACACAAGCACAGATACAATCAACTTGTACAACAAACTAGGACCATCTATAGTAGTTGAGGTCAATCTACAGATTGTCAATGACTAAACGTAATCAGGCACAAAAACCGATCAAGTGTAGATATCGAAATTGGATCCGTGCAAGGAAGGCCAAATTATTTCAGTCTGATAGTGAGGCTTTCATGCAATCAGTTCATAACAAAATCACTGCCCAAGAATGGGCCTTACTTAATAAAACATCTAACTAAACACAAGCCAGTGTCCAACTGAATGGGGTTCCTGAAGCCCTATGGCTTGATCTTTATTCACACCTATATGCTGATGAGAACTTTGACAACTATAGGTATGAGAATCCAGCCACAGAGGGTTGGTTTTTGGAATGTTCTGAAGAAATGATAGTAAATACATTTTCTTCCTCTCGCGCTGCAGGACCGGATGGCTTGAACAATTTTATGTTTAAGCAAAATCCGACGAGGTGGGCTAGCATTCTTAATAATGTTTTTCAACAAATTCTAGGGTCCAGGAAAATACCGACATCTTGGAAATCATCCTTGATTGTTCCAATCTTTAAGAAGGGTGATTGGGGTGCCCCATCAAGCTACCGCTCAATCGCACTGCTTGATGCCCCGGGAAAGGTAATCTCAAAATTAGTCCTGAGGGATTTTGCCCGGTGGTCGCAAGCTTATGTTCAACGTGACCCGAACCAGATAGGCTTTGTTGCTGGGCTGGAAACTGCAGTTAATCTTTTAACTCTTAATTCCCTCAAATCACAGGCACAATCGACAAAACAACCAATTTATTTTGCATTTGTCGATCTACACTCGGCTTTTGACTCTGTTTCTCGAGTTAACCTGATGGGGAAGTTGCTATCTGCGAAGTGTCCAACAACCTTATGTGACATCATCTACAATCTACATTCAGCGACCTCTATAAAAATCAGGTTATCAATTATGGGCTTTTTATCTGCAGAAATTTCACCATCGAGAGGGTTGAAGCAAGGGTGTATCCTTGCTTCGGCCCTCTTTAATTTTTTCATACATGATGTGATGCAGGCCTTTCTTCAGGTTTGTTTGGATTCGCCAAAAATGAATGGTGTGACGATTAAGGCTTTATGGCATGCGGACAACCTGGTGTTAATTTCCAAAACTCAGTCAGGCCTACAACTCCTTTTGTCGGCATTAAGTGCCTATCTAGATGACAACAAATTAGTCATAAATCTGGAGAAAAATCAGATAGTGATATATGCGCCTAGATTAACTAAGAGTGGTAAAATGGATTGTAGGATTAAGAATTTGAGTGTGGAAGTTGTACCAATTTATCTATATCTGGGTATTTTATTTGATGGAATGCCGCAGGTTGATTCACAACTAAAGACGCTCGGTCACAAACTAATCTCAGCCATTTCGCAGACACGGTTAATCCTATACAAATATGACAATTATTTGATTAAACCTGTAATCATGTATTGGCAACAGAAAATCTTGCCAATAATTCTCTATGGTTTGGAGACCAAAAATATTATCTCAATATCATTTTTCAATAAATTAGAGGTGAAATTTTGAAGGGCTGTTCTACATCTCCCACAATGTGTACCAGTACCCTGGCTGCGAGTTGGGCCTTACCACTTTGGCTGTTGAATATAGTTGGCGGTTGTGTGCCCTGTTCCGTAAATGTTTAATTTACACCTGAACTGACAACATTTTAGCAACCTTGCCCATCTTTATGTTTTCATCATCACATGTATTTGTTTGATCATGGTCAATTTGTATTCTTAAAATCTCGGCGAGGGCGGATATGAGCATTGACACGCTCATTACGAATCCGGAACGGGCCAAGGATATAATATATAGGTTGGACTGGATCAAAACAAGAAATATATGTGTTACTTATAAGGACTTTCATGCCATCGCATTTGAACAGAAAAAACTCAAAGAGCTAGAACTATACTTGTGCAGAGCACCGTCACCATAGTTGATATCATCAATCTTAAGTCTATGATTTAATCTGTATTTGACACGAGATGTTTTGGCAAGAAGGAATTTGATTAATGCAAAAGAGAACTTTTGTAGATATTGTGTGGATATTTCTATCAGAGAACTCTAAAACATGTAATGGTGGAATGCCCAGCTATAATGGATTTAAGAGCAACATTTTTCTGGAAACACATGACATATTTTGGTCTGATGTCTCCCGAAAATAGATGGCCAACTATCTTGTCATCTAAAGTTACGAGCATTCGAGCTGCAACTCATAATTTCATGAATGCTTTAAACTTAGGTATTGGAAGTGTCCCTGTGGTGGTGTAGGATTTCCATGAAATACAGCGATTAGTAGGATGTTTCCATGTGCTAATGTTTTCCTCATATGTTAAATATTGTGGATTGCTCGAACAACCTCTGTTAATCTTACTATCCTGATAGATTCTAATAGGAGCAACTTGGAACATCTACAGTTTCTCGAATAATCTGCTAGTTTTATATGAAGTGTGTATCAATTATAACGTGACTTTTATACCTCATATGTTTATATGCTTATTTTGTTTTAGATTATTTCTATGTTATGTTTTATCTCATGGTAATACACTTTGTCATATTTTGTTTTTCTTTCTTGTCTCGTTTTGGGTGCTCTGTAATTTTTGTTGTAAATATTCCTTGTTAAATTGTAAATTTGGAAATGTAATAGAATTGTTCTAAATCTTTGAAGAAAGTTGAGTTTTCTCAGCTAAATTCAATTAAAAAGAAAATTTAAAAAAAGTATTTCAACTCCTTCCCATGACATTCTTCCTTCCATTGAAAAAAGTAAAAAAACAGAAAAGAAACACTTTGTTAGAAAACTTTGTAAAAGTATCTGACTATTGCTTTGTGATTGCTTGCACCTTTTTCCTTTTACCTCTATGAAAAATAAAAATACATCCTTGTAAAAAAACACTTGTGAAAACTTTAGTTTGACACTGATTTTTTTAAAACAGTTCTCTTGAACCTTCCTCATTCCACCAAAAATGAAAAAAATATCTGAGTGAAACCCTTTGTAGAAACTGTTCCTTTAAACCCTCCACTTCAAGTTACTATAAATATTGTAAAGGAACTACTGGATGTCTTTGGAACGTGTCATCTTCAGATGAGGATGAGGATGTGGATGTTTGGGTAGATGTGGTTGTGGTAGATTTACAGCCCATTGAGGTTGAGGTTGACAACTCATTTGGGGGCATTGAAGTGGATGGAATGGAGGATGATAAAAGTGGAGAATCGCCTATTGATGCACAGGAACAACAACATGATGAGGTGGTGTAGAAAACAATAGTGAGCAGTCACTGGGGTCGGTCCCCCACTCAATGTCGGAGGAGAGGGCAACAAAATAGGGGTTTGTCAGAGGGGAGTTGTGATGAGGTGATGATAGTAATTGAGAAGATTCAGAAGGTGGAACATAAGGAGGCAGAACTAGAGGGTTTGTAAGAGGAGGAACACAAGGAGGCAAATGGGAAAATTATGGAACACAAATAGGTGCATATAGGGAAGCAGGAGTACTATCAAGACAAGGGGCCTCATTACGAGGTTGGCGGTACCCAACCACGTAACACCGAATCTGACACCTGACTTCCCAATGCCACTGGGACATTACAAGTCCTGGCGGCGCAGGAAGTCAGGCGCCGGATTTTGTAAGTCTCTATTCCCATGGAGTCCTATTGGACTCCATGGGAGTGGGGAGGTGGAAGCACTGGCACCGTTTCTAACGGTTCAAGTGCTTCCATAACAGATCTGCCTACCAGGGCCATTGTGCCCGCCAGGGTCAGACCTGTAGGGCACAGCCGTCCTAGCCAGCAGACTCATAGTGTGGTGGTCCGGAAAAACAAGCGTTCCAGTAAGCTTACCCGCACCCTTGTTTCTGGACCGCCACACTCGTAATGAGGCCCAAGGTGTTATATTGGGAAGTGTAGGTGGTGCACCAGTTGGAAAACAATGAGAAGTTGGAACATGAGGAGGTGGGGGTGGGGCAGCTGATGGAACATGTGAAGACGGTGGAACAAAGAGGAAAATGTGGGGCAGTAGGATGGACATGCAGTGTTGGATGAGGGGCATGTGTAAGAGTGAAGGAGGAGAGTGAGTTGTAGCTACAGGAGGCTGGAGATGGGGGCATGATTGAATTTGTTGATGCTGATGCATCCTGTCCTGTGGAGGGGAAAAGAAGGGCGGACTAAGGTCAAACAGGACAATGCCCTATCACTTTCTGAAATAATCTCCTCCTTGGTGTGGTAGTACATTCCATTGCCCGAGAGGAAGATGCTGGAAGAGGAGTTCATGGATGTGTGCAATCCCTCCATATGTATTATTCAGTAGGCGCGATTGCAATGAATAACCATATCTGGTAATGACATGAAGTGACGATTAACAGCACTTGGCATCCACTGCCCCTTCTTCCACCTCTGTTTCTCACGTCGTGTTGAGAGAACATCTACCAGCACATATGGAGATGCAGGTTATGCCCTAATATCAAGCACAAGGTGGCAGTGTGAGAAAGGTGCACAAACACAACCAGCCACCCTGGACAAAGCTCACAGGACTGTATTGACACCCTACTCCTCTGTGGCAAAAAGTTGGGTGTGACCCCAGAAAGGAGTAGCCAATATGATCACCTGTCCTCGCCTGAAGTCACAAATTGCCTGCGTTCCAGGGTGGTGGTGATCAGCTGGGGAGAGTTGGATGAGAGTGCAGTTGAAGATGATGTGGAGGCTCATGTGCATGTGTATCACCTGAATATAGCCCACTAATCCGAGCAAAGAGAGGAAGATTGACAGCGCTTGTGTGAGAAAATAGGCAGGAAGAAGATGTTAGTTATAACGGAGGCTCTGTGAATGACACTGGTTTCTGACATGTTCTCCTCAATAGCCCTTCCTCTGTGTGCGTTAACCTGTCTGTGATCATTTCTTGTAGTATGGTCTTACAGTTCCACTTAATACATGCTATAGTAGAATAGGAGGCACCTGACACACCAACTGTGCTACCACAAGGTGTTTGAGGGAGATAGCTGTTCTCCTCTTGATGTTTGTACTCTCCGTTTAAGTTATGGCATTTAATGGTTCTGTTATACACTGGATCCTCTTATGCCCCTCTTGTGATTCCATCTCTCTAGGGTATTATCAATTGGGAATATGCTTGTTAGTTTAATGGGTACAACTGATGGTCCATCAATAAACTGCCGGGACCTGGTCCCTACCCTAATCCCCAATCATGGTCTTTGCAGACATCAGTATCTCATTTCTTTTATTAGTTGGTGGGGATTACCCAACAGTCCTTAGTGCTCAATGATCCACTGCTTTAAGCCTCCTGGTCAGTGTTCATTTTGCTCGAAAAATCTGTCTTCTCCTTGTGTTGGCACGCCAATAACTCTGGCTGCCTCTTCATCTGAATGTTTTTGGGCGTTCTTGTAGTGTACCTGTGCTGATGCCTTGTTTGTCACAACCATGTGGTTCTTCTACTTGTTATGTGTGTTGGCCCAAACTCCATGTTAGTTGTTTGTTTTCTATTTCTTGTTAAATCTGCGGCTTATGTCTTGCTGCTGGCAATGTCACATTTACTTGGGTGCGTTCAGAGAATACAACTAGATCAAATATCATAGTTCCAAGGGAATCATTTCATTGTGCTAACAGGTCTGCGCAGTACAATTCACTGTAGTAGGGCAGCTTTTTTTTGACAGACATTCACATCACTTTCTTGTCATCCAGTGTAAAGGCAAAATCAGCACCTTTTTACTATTGGGGACGCAGCATGATCTTTTGTACAGTTGACCTGTTGGAAAATAACCAGCCACAAAATACAATACTGTTCTGTTTCTGAATTTGCTTCAGCATTATATATACAACACATGGATTAAGAGATTTGATGGTGGTGGTGTCCAATGGTTCCCCATGTAATGCGCCGACACATCAGCAGGTACTAGATGTAGGGTCATGACATCGTGTTTATATCTCTTCACGCTTGGCAGTCTATGTAGTGCAACATTGTAGTGACATGTGCACACAAAGTGGAGGAAGAGGGCGTGGTGCTGCTCTTGGCACTACTGTGTGCAACTCCTCTGTCTCGCATGGGCATGGACTTAAGTCAGCACCATAAATGTAGCCATTTTTGTTATACCCAGTCATTTATTTAAAATTCTTCTATAGTGTGAACCAGGCACAGGTGTATCGGAGGGCTGTACAATTTCACATATATAAAGTATACACATGGTTCACACATAAATACAAATCTGGAAATGACAACTCTTTCCAGTTAAAACCCAGCTACATATCAACCTAATTACTGACTAAGATTCACCAATAAAACTTTATTTTTTTTAAAACTGATTAACATAGCCGGGATTTCACATTTCTTACTTTAAAAGAGGCACTCGATTTGAACTTACCGACTTCCAGGAGAAAAAAGGCCCGATTTCTAAGACCTCTTGAGCCACCTGAAATCTTAAGCTTCTCAGCCAGATAGCCAGGGGTTTGCCAATGGAATGCTTTGTAAGTAATACAAAGCAGTTTAAAGGTGATCCTGGCGTCAAGAGGAAGCCAATGTAAAGAAAGTAAAATATATTTATTTATTTTATGTATTTGAATTTATAAACCGCACAAATGGCCCTGGGGCATTGTGGTGCTGTTACAGAATGACTTGGGTACATTGATATGATACAGTTAGGCATTGGTACAGTCAAGCAGTAGTAATAACACTTATATGGTAATGAGATTGTACAGTCAGGCGGTAGTACAGTCTGGCACTGGTAATACAGTTACAGGAGATATCTCACAGATTTTAGGATGAACAGTTACTAGGGAGGCTGACTGTGCTTAGGGCAGGGCTACTTAAAGAGCTTGGTTTTGAGCGCTCTGCGGAAACACTGTGAGGGAGGTCTCTTTCCTAAGAGATGGCGGTAACGCATTCCAATTCTTAGCTGCTAGGAAGGGAAAACTAGTGGCTCCTGCTTTGGATCTTTTAAAAGTTGGGACAGCAAGCTGATTGCATTGCTGGGCCCGCTTGGGTCCGATGCAGCACAGTGAATTGTTTCTGATAGGTAGAGAGGAGCTGTGTGAGAGAGGCACGTGTGCGTGATGGAGAGGGGTTTAAAGAGAATATGCTCTTTAACTGGGAGCCAGTGTGCGTCCCGTCTAGCCTGGGATATGTGCTCTCTTTTGGGAATGCTTAGAGCTGCTCTGAGGGCATTGTTTTGGGTGATTTGAAGTGTGTCCATGTTTTTGGATGATGTGCCTAGAAACAAGACATCGCAATAGTCCAAATTGGCTCCAACGGTGGCTCTGGCTATGGAGACGCAGTTTATGGAGTAGAGATATGTTTGGCAGCATTTATGATCTTGGTTGTAAGTGCAACTGATGAGGAGATGGCGTTGACTTGCCGGGTCATGGAAAGGGTGGAATCTAGGTATACTCTGAGGGTTTTAGCAGCTGCCGAGGCGGTGATTATGGTATTGAATCAGTGTCACATGATCAAACTTTCAAGCACCCACCACCAAATGGGCTGCTGCATTGAAAGCTGCTTTTAAAGGAGCAAATGCAGAGTATCGAACGCCAGAGAGGATAGACTTAGCATGATCAATGCGGGACAAAACTAAAGATTGCACTCACATTCAAAAGTGTCAGGGTGAAATAAAAGATTTCACTGCCCGGAGAGGAAAAAGGTGGAAGTTGGCCCATTTTAGTAACGCATTGCTATTTGGTGAAAAGCCTGAATGTGAGCCTGGGAATTTTGCCTGTAGGAGCCAGTTTAAGAGGACAGATTGGTTACCAACACAAGACATTAAAAGGAATTCTGTCTTAGACTGATTCAGTTTTAGAAAATATTTCGACATGCAGTGTTCGATCTCCACCAAATGTTCACCTATACATGACACATCTTTCGCAGAAGAAATTCTGTGATACAATTGTCTGTTGTCAACATAGTGATGCATGTCTATGTCAAATTTAGCAAATTTTGGAATTGGAAATTACATGTGTGCATTTCCTCCTGTGACATTGACCATAGCATCAAAGCATCTGTCTCTCCCTCCTCCTGTTGGGTACTGACCCACACATTGTCCTGACACCGACAACATGATGGTGCACTGTGTGCTCCACCTGCATATTTCTGCAGGTCTGGCATTAGGACTCGCCAATGAACGTTGTCCATTGAAATGTGTGCTAGGCAAGCAGAGTCATGTAGTGAGAGAACTTGTTATGATTCCCATAGGTTGACCTATAGTAGGGTTGAGTGCTGGAATGTGTTGTAATATTGGAAATTGCATGGGTGTATTCCTTCCTGTGACATTGATCATGTGTCCACACACTTCCCTTGCAATGTGTTCTGTCTGAATCGTCCTTAATGCAATGTGCTTATCATGGTACTATGCAAGACGGGCTGTCCATATATTGAATGGAGGTCGTTGAGGAAGATATACTTCACATGACAGTTGTCCTTGCAGGTCACAGTTGGATCCATTGCACGCATACCTGTGGGCCAGTAATCACCTTAGGACAACTGCATTTTCTTATAACCAGTATGCACATCTATATGTCCCATTTGCAGGTTTTTAGTTTGGCATATAATGTGGTCTGCATGTTCACAACCTATAGCACTTCTCCCCTCCATGTACTCCATGTATGTGCTTCGTACATTCATTCCATACATTGTTGTCCTGATTGTCATGGCCAACAGATGTTGCTGTCACTCCATTCTCTCATACCCACAACATGCCCTGGGATTTGCTCCTCACTGTTCATTTTCTGCCTGAGCCAAGTCTCATGAGTTCAAACAGCTACTTTTGCTTTCTTGTGGTGCATCCCTCACAATTGTGGGATTCCTGTTTCTCTCCTCATCATGGCCTGAACCCTTAAGGGATATGACTGCCACAATTATCTCTGCCATGTGTTCCTGTCCTACCTTCCCCTTTTTTGTTTCAAATGCCCTTTTCTGCCACATGCATGGTGCTCCTATGATCCGCTTTTTTCAACTGCGGTCTCCCCAAATGTTTGTCCCCTGGGCATCTAGCCAAGGGTGTTTCAGTTAAGGGCGGAAGAGTGAATGGTGAAGACCAGCCTCTTTGCCTCTTTGCCTCTTTGCCTCTTTGCCTCTTTGCCTATGAGCCTTTGCTTTTGCTTTCCTCCCTACTGCACCGTGAGTACCCCTAGCTTGTTAATTACTGTGCTGTCTCTCCACTTTGCATTACTAACCTATTATTCATTCACTCCTTCTGCTCCTGCTGCTCGTCCTACACACCACGCCCTACTCTTTCTCTGAACATGCTACAACTTTCTCCTCTCCTATCCCTATCATGAAACATCTTGAAACCCTCACTACTCTTTCTCTCTTGTACCTCCTACTTTTAACAATGACGATGAGCTAACCATACACCCCTTAAAACCTATCAACCTCCCTCTCTTTCTCTGACATTCATCTTCTCTACTCTTCCTAGGAAGATCATCTAAACATTGCACTCTGGAATGCTCAGTCAGTATGCAACAAAACTTCCTTTTTCACTGACTACTTATACTCCAGGTCTCCTCCCGTAGATCTCCTTGCAATCACTGAAACCTGGAATTCCTCATCCAACACTGCCACTCAGGCAGCCCTACAGCCCATACAGATGTCATTGCACAAACATACTAATGTCTCAAGTGTGCGAAAACCCACTAAGGGTACAGATGTACCGACCACTGTAAGTACCATGCTTTTGCCCAATGACTATAGTGTAGTCCATCCAAAACCACAAGTTCCTGCTAGTGGGCCGTAGGAGATGGGTACTGTCAGTGGTTACCCAAAGTCTTTAAAAACCACTTTGCAGCAAGAGCACACTGACCAGATATCATCTGCTCATGGAACACTACAGGATTTGCACACCTTTCAGCTGTTTGTGGCATGATCGAGCATAGAGATACCTTCTCAAATATTGCCTTACAGGAAACATGGATAATTGACAGATGTGAGTTTGACAAGATGAGTACTGTTAAGGTAGCCACAACTAAGGGCCACATTGGGCATCCAAAAGGTGGTTTACTTGTCACAGTGTGGCATTCCTGGCTCATCTGTAATATGACCCTGTCCACCCAAATGGTCCAGGCAGTAAAAATAATACTGTATCGCATGTCATGTTTCTTATTAATATCTATGATCCCCCTAATGTGGTAGCGTCCCAACAAAACATAGTGACAGTGGCACAACTCCTCAATACTTTTGATCTCAATTTGCCAGTGTGGATTGTGGTAGATTTCAACTCTCAAATCGATATAGGAGATGAAGATCTTTTCAATTTGTGTGTATCTACCCCAGAGAAGCGGCACGCTCGTACTAAACAGGGTTGTGACTGGTCAGTACTACTGTAATCTCATCACCTCATTGAATTGAATGGATGTTGCCCAGGGGATGTACACGAGGCTTTCTGGGGCCTGGGTCCAAAATAACTTCTACTATCCCTCGTAAATACCTCCCCTCTCAAGCCCTTCGCTCCTCTACTTCTAACTCCCTCAGGGTCAGTCATTTTTCAAAGAAACGAGCTGGGGGTTGGTCTCTGTTTTTGGCTAGGGCCTCCCTTTGGAACAGACTCCCGGCCACCCTGAAACTTGAGGAGAACCATCTCTGGTTCCGTAAGCACCTCAAGACCTTCTTCTTCGCTTCTGCCTTTGCCCCTCTTCTCTTCTGCTGATCTGTTTTCTCTCTCCGCACCATGCACCTGGCCATCCTCTGTTCTTCGGGCCCAGGTACTGGCTCACTGTGCCACACTCCTGCACTGCCTCTGGGCCACCCCTTGCACTGGGGTCTGTATCTGTACCCATACAGTCCCCCTCCCACTTTTCTTTTGCACTTATCAGATACACCTCATCTGACTAATCTAGCACTTGCCACTTGCTGGCTCCACCACCACTGTTTATCACTTTTATTCTCCTCTGTTCCACACTTTCCACTTCTCCCCCATCCCATGCACTTCCCTCTTTTCCCTTCCCATGCACTTGCGCGTTGTCATGCCACTGGGCCTAGTAAGATAGTTGTTTTTGTTCTCCCTTCTTCCTCTCCCTTTGCCTGGTCGCCCTCTGAAATACCTGTGTACAAGCGCGATATAAATAAAATATCATTTCATTTCATATACGTCTGTGAGTGGTCACAGTGCATCTACTATTTATTATGTTCTATTTATTGTTTTCACTAATACTGAAGCCTTAAATTTGGTTAAAGATGTGGCCGTTTTGGAACATGGCAAGAGTGACCATCTACCGTTGTGTGTTCCATTGACTATTGACTCAGGTAGTGGCACCCATGAATCCTATGACTTAAATGGGGACATTTGCTTAAATGTGTGATAGAATCGTATATCATGGAATGCAACTAATATTGACAAAGCCAAACAAATTGGCTTGACCCTGTTTCCAGCTGTCATCAGTAAGTTTGTTAAAGATCCTGCAAGTGATAAAAAAGCTATGATTGATGACTTATTGATGCTAACCTCAAGCATCAAAGACCAGTCAAACAATGGAGGAAATATAAACGTGCAGAGCGGTAGAATAAAGAGACTAGTGAAGTGGGAGAATGGAAGAACAGGCTCCCGCCCTCCCCCTCTCGCGCTTGGCCTAGAGGATCACGGCCTAGACACCCGCCACGAGAGGAGTTTGCCTATCTACCAGACGACCAAATACCCTGGTGCAGGAACATACGGATGTGCCCACCTACCTGCCCAGCAGCCCGCCCTGCCCATGCCGACACTTGCGGCATGGATCAACTCGACTAAACCTGCACGTCGTTAGAGATGCCATGACGACCTAGCCAACGGTCAGCACACCTGTGCAAACATGCACACCGGACACTCCCACACCAATCCACACGAAGAACATACTCAGTGCTATGACGTAGGCGACAGACATAACCACGGACGTGCATCTTTATTATTTTTCACATAGGCTCTCAAAATGCAGAAACGCAAGACGCATAATGAATTTATCTAAAAAGGCTTGCTCACGCTTCTTCTAAGAATCATGTACTATAATGAAGAATATAACGGAGACACGATACTGGGGATAGAGCAATATGATACCGTAACCTAAAGCGCTCTGCATCAAACGGTTCCACCTATGCACTAGGCCCAAGTAGGCCGCAAGCAAAAGCTTCCATGAACATTGAATGAGCAAGAGCTCGGTTGCTGACCCTGCAGAATGAGCACGGCGAAAGCACACAGCCAAGGGCACGATGTTGCAATCTCGCACACCGCAAGCCGATGCCAAGGTCGCACATGCAAGATAAACCAGGCACACAGTGGGAAAAACAATATTAATTGTGCTGAATTCTGCCTCAAACACGGTCCCACCTCACGTGACAAAGCCAAACCTGGCCGGATGCCAAGCCCAGGAGGAAGGAGACGCCTGAATCCCACGTTTCAAGACACAGGCAGATACAATTAAAAGACTCATTAGACATCTGCAGCAGTGGGAGTAGTCGACCTCCCAACATATGAATAAATCCTCACATTGTTTACACCTACCCATAGTAAAACATTGTTGCAAATGACAGGTGCACCGCGAGCTGGGAACAGCGATAGTCCCAGACTGGGAGGCTCGCGAGCGGACCAATCAGAACATGGGGCTCTAATCACTGACGCCATTAACATTGACCAATCCTCAGAGGTCTTCATGTAACAATTTTCATGTATCAAATTGAAGGGACAGCCCAAGTATATCACCTGACTAACCCTCAACCACTAACACCGTTCTCTATATGTATGCTATACTAACCCTACCACTCGAGTAACCAATCCAGAGTGGAAATAGGTTTTTTGCTAAACTTTCTAAGGTGACGCAAGTAGCGCGTCATACTAAGGTAAAAAGGGCCTGCGAGCCCCATGATTGTGTGTGTGTCAGGACGGACGCGTACGATCCTTGACCCATCCCTGCCGTTTTGTCTAATAAACAGCAGAGTCACCTTGCTTCTTGCGTGTGTCTCATACTCTATCTCTTTTGGGATATACGGGAGGAGTTGGGGCCTCCCTGCCCGGAGGTCTACGGACGGCCCGGCCGACCCGGCAGAATTTCCCCCCGACAAGTTGGAGGCACTGCTGAGATCTGTTTAAGATCTGCTTTTTTATTTTTATTTTTCCAGGTACTCCTGTTGCGAGGAGGCCCGGCGGCGTGGCCCCCTCTGCCGTTGCCCCCTTCTGAGGACTACAGGACCATCGCGGAACTGCGAGACGACCGGACAGCGCAATCCGGATATTGGCCTTTGGGAGCCGGTTGAGAAGTATCCCGCCCGCGGTTGGCGAGTGTCCAGAAGTGGTCCAGACGAGGGGAGGTGGCGAGCCGCTTGGAGGGGTGCACGCAGTCGAGCGGCCCCGCATCAGGAGAACTTGGTGAGCATGCCACGCACAACAAGCAATGTGAAATTGTGAGGGAGGGGGGAGGAATTAAATACGGGAGGTGGGAGGTGTTGCACAGGTGCGCAGCGAAGGTTTGACAATTTAGTGTTGGCAATTAAATGAATGGTAGCCGAACGAGTGCGAGAACAGTCAGCTATGTTACGCGAGAGAGGGAGGTGGAGCACGAAAACATCACGTGCGGCCGCTCGTAGACACTGATTGGCCTAGGTCGCGACTTCGTGTAAGGATGTGTGTGTGTGTGGTTTCCTACGATTTGGCATTTATTGATCAATGAGTAGATGAGGATCCCTATTGTTCGAGCAAGAAACTCGATAGGTAGATGATGTTTCCCTGTAGGCGGTAGCTAGTTAGTTGCCCAATACGGAAGATAATTGGCTGGTTAAGCCCTCCTGTCGAGGGGCGTATCACACGCGAGGCGACGCAGTGTGCGCAGTCCGATTATATTATTGATTACCTTGTTCCAGGAGTGACAGGAAGACAGCTGTGAGGTTAACGGGGGTAGATTGCAAGTGTATTTTGGACTTAAAGAATATATGAAGAACTTACCAGTAGTTCGAAGAGATCGGTGACGTCACCAGCAGGGCTTTCATAGGATATCCCGAGCACAAGGCATCTTTCTTTCTGAGAGTGGTGGGGAAGAGAACTGTGGTAAGGGAGTGGAAACGGAGATAAACGGTTATGAGTTGATCGGGGAAAGGCGAAATGGGGGACGTGGCTGCGCACAGAGAACCCCGGCCACGGTAAGTGTAGAAGAAGGAGGAGGAGCAAATGAAAATAGGACGACTGTATAAGAACGTCACAAGGGGCACGCAGCCGCAGGGGGCTACGTGCGCCTCGGCCGCAGGGGGCAGTAAGGGTGTTATGTAAAGGAAGAAAGGAAGAAGAAAATATACAAATGTAAATACTATATTTTAATAATTTTCCTTAGCGGACTATCGCAAGTCCCCAAATTTACGGGGCCAGGTAAAGGTATAAGGCTGTGTATTGTAAGTGTTAGTAAGATAGATGCTACCAAATAGGGGAAGGATAATAAGTGAAGCGCTACTATGTCATACAGGACAGGATCGGGAGGGTGGGGGAACACCCTCACTACCCCACTACAACACATATGTACAACACTGTCACCCCATAGGGAGAAACTGATCAAGTATAGCATAGAATGGACACAGGGGACGGACAAGAAAATGATAACACCATGGCCGCCTAATGGTAGCTTCGATCCATATACCCAACAATCACTATTAAACCATTCGCATAATACATACAAAGGGAAGAAGTTGACACACCACGTGGAGGTGTTTAACTTATGGAGGATGTTCCAAGGGTCCCGACCCGGACCAAATGGAATGTTCACTGTGGGGGAAATACCGGAAGAAAAAGAGATTAAGGAGGAAGGAGAGAATGGGGAAAAGGGGAGTGAAGACCCAAAGAACACGGGGAACGGACAAGAGGGAGGAGAAAAGAATAATAACTCAAAAGAAAATGAAATAAAAAAGGAACAGAGCAACGATATACCCCTAGCAAAGGTAGTGAAAACAGAGGGAGGGGGGTTGTACCCTTTAAGAGAATTAGGAGAAATAGAAAGAGGACAGTTAAGGGCGGCTGAGGGGTACTCGAACGCGGCATACAGCCCGCCACCATATGTGGCTCATAGGAAGATGCCAGCAGGGGGGGGGGGACTGGAGAAGAACAAACTGTGGAAATAGGACATGATGAGTGGGTAGCTGCGCAGATACTATTAAAATTACGAGGTTCATTAACAGGAGATGAGAAGGAGGTAGTAATGAAAATAGACAAGGATAATACCAGGGAGAGTGGAATGAGAGGGGAAGAGCTGTTACGACAAAAGGAAGAGATTTTGGAGGAACGACTAGCAGAGTTGAGGGATGAGCAGAATGAACTGATCAAACAGCTCGAGAGGGAGGAAAGAGAGAGAACGAGGGAAAGGAAAGAAGGTAAGAACGAATTGGAAAAAATAAGGGAACGAACTGAGGAGCAAAGGAGAGAAGCTGAAAGGGTAAAAGCAGCAGCAGAAAGGGTATCAAGAGCAGTACTACGAGAGAGGAAAAAGGAAGAAGAAGAGAAAGAAAAAGAAATGGCAATGTGGAAGAAGAGATTACTATCAGAAACGACGAGGAAATACGAAGAAGGGAGGGTGATAGAGAGTATATTAGAAAGGGAGAGGGTGAGATGGGAAAGGAAGAAAGAGGATGAAAGGATATTGGAAAAGATGAGTAGTGAAGTAATGGAGGAATTAAAAAGGAAAAGGGAGGAAATTGGTAGAGAGATGGAGGAGAGAAATGAAGGGGAAAGAGAAGATAGGAGAGGGGAGAGTGAAGTAAGGGGGTATGTATATAGAGACACAGAAGTAGCAACAACATCAGCGCAAAGGGGAGCGGTTGGTAAAGGAGAAAAGGGAGAACCGGACCTAATAGACTTAAAAACAGTAACAATCAAGGGGAAAAAGACAGAGTGGGGGCTGCCATTTACGAATGACTTTTGTAGTGAGGAAGAAGAAGGAATGGAGAAGGAAGGAAGAAACAGTGAAAGGGAAAGCCTTGATAAACTATACACCACCCGGACCAATACAGACTCACCATGGATCTGTAGGAGAAAGGATGAACTGGAGAGAAGTGAGGAGGAAGAGCAAGGAATAGCGGAAAGACAGACACATGAAGCAACACCGTCACCATCACACCCTCTCCCATCCCATCCCACCCTACATGCTCAACCACCTCACGCTCATTACGTACAATGAAACTTGCGCCCTTCACAAATGAACTGACACCCTATGCAGGTCGGCTTAGAGACCTCCCTAGACGCAGGCAGGAAGGACGAATACACACGCCCACATTAAATACAGGAAATGATGGAAGAAGGGGAAAAGATGGAGAAGAAAGAGTTACGAGCAGGGGAAATACAGACGAAATTGACGATGTAGGAGAGAGGGAAGAAGAGGAGGGGTGTGAGGACTCGATTTTTTGGAACCCAAGGGGTAAAACGAGACACAACTTAATGCCACTTCTGGAGAGGGGAGGGGTTAGACCACAATACGTCCCTTGGAAGCATACAGACAAAGAAAATATAAAGTGCAGGCTCCCATCATTAAGTGGAGGTGCGGGTAAATGGATATATGAAATGGAAAAACACACCGCAGGACAGAAACTGGCAGTGGGAGATGTAAAGGGCCTTCTAATATCGATATTAGGGGATGCAGCGGATGACATTTGGAAGAGAGCGGGATTCACTGAGGTAACAATAGCAAACACATCGCACGATGGGGCACCATTCGCAAACTGCAGACATGCACTTTGGCAGGCACTGAGGGTACAGTACCCAGACACATCAGGCATAGGAGCAATTACCTCACGTAAGATGCGTGAGAACGAAGATCCTGTTGATTATATCCAGGAAATCCAAGAGAAGTGGCGCATGGAAACTAGAGAACAATGGGACAAAACACCAGCAATATTGTATCATATACTAGTACAAGGGCTCCCAGAAGGAGTTCAGAAACAACTGAAGAAAGTAGTGGGAATGGAAGCAAAAGCATGGCCAGAAATACAACTGACAATAGTGCATCATTGCAGGACATGGCAAGGAAAAATGAAACAAAAGGAAGAGGACAGGAAAACGGAAGAGGCTAAACTAGTACAGAAAAAACTTACTAAATACACAATGGAAGGGGCACTAATAACTACACCTACAACAATGACCCAAAGCCCCACACAAGTAGTGGCTGCACAAGATCTCTCCCAAATACCATCCTCACAGACTATAACACAACAGGTGCCGCCACTCCAACCATACACGACCAACATGGGAGGAGGATACTCAATGCCAGGAGCTGGGTATTATAATTACAACAGGGGAAGAGGAGGAATTATGAGAGGGAGAGGATACGGATATAACACACAACAGCAGGTGGGAGGATTTAGAAATTCCTACCCCACCGGGCAACCAGGACAACACAGGAAGCTTTCCATGGCAGAGTAGGGAACCACCGGTGTGTTGGAGTTGTGGAATAGTAGGGCACATGTCACGCACGTGTAGAGTAAGACCAGGAACACCATCATGGAGCGAACAGGGACAACCAAGGCCCACACAGGAACAGCAGGGCATACAGCAACAGCAGACGTTGCAACAGGGAAATGAACAGCAACAGCTAATAACATAACAACAGCCACAGACATATTCACTGCCACAACAACAGGTAGCGATAACACAACAACCCCAAGCACAACAAACACAACTGGGTAGGGTGACGGTCCTGGGACACAACCCTTACACAGGAAATGGTCAATCGTTGTACCCTCAATAGGACAGCCCACAGACGGCCTTGGTGTGTCCCATCCTGTCAGTAACACCTAATAGTGCGGAGGAACCACGCATAGAGGTAACGATAGGTGACAAAAAATTATCATTCCTTGTTGACACCGGGGCGACCCGGTCTTGCATAAGGGAAGGTAAATTTAAGATGTCGGGCGAAGCCATGAACACCCAAGGATTCTCTGGGGCTAGAGGGTTGGTTCCCTTTACTGATAACATTCCCTTATCTATAGGAGATTATGACATGTCAGTCCCACTTTTATATTATAGTGCCTCAACAGTAAATATACTGGGGAGAGACATCATGAACAGGTCGAATATGACGATCTCCTTTACGGAGGACGGCATAATTTGCTCTACTCCAGGAATTAACATGCTCACAGCACGACAGAGTATGCAAGCATACTGCGGACAGACAGCGATTAGGGCTGAGCCAGTAGATGGCGAACTATTCCAGTACGGGACAGACATGGAATTTGCATGGATGCCAGGGATAGAGGGAAAGATCTGGAGGAGGCCAGCAGCCTATTTGTTCAGACCAGAAACACCAGCCAATGAACCAGAAGGAAAGGTGGTTCCAGTGGACATTGAGAGCATTATAGCAACAGCTGATTACATTGCGGTACATGCCCAAGACAGAGAAGGAAGAGCATGGAGGGCAGTGATAGCACTAGCAGAAGGATGTAGACTCACCCAGGTGTCAGATGAGGAGCTGTTCTCAGAAGAAAAGGAGGAAGGTGAAATGGTGTTTATGATGAGTGTGGAAATATGGCTAAGAGTGGCGTACAAACAAGTGGCACAGAAAATTGCAATGGCACTTGAGGCACCCACATCCACCCCAGTTCCCTTCTTTGAGGAGGATATGACAAAAGTACCCACATCATTATGGACTAATAGCCCCTATGACGTGGGGTGCATAAAAAGTATAGGGGGAGTAAGGATAAAATTGAAAAAAGGTGCAATACTCCCCAGAGTGAAACAGTACCCACTATCAAAAGAGGCAGATGAGGGCATATATGAAACCATAACGGCCCTTATAAATAATGGCATATTGGTCCCCTCAGAATCACCATGTAACACGGCTGTATACCCAGTGCGCAAGGCTAGAGGGGGGTCTTGGCGCTTCATACAGGATCTCAGGCCCTTGAACAACATAGTAGAAGCAGAATACCCCATAGCCGCAAACCCGGCCACAATATTGTGTGGCATTCCAGCAGAAGCATCACGATTTACAGTGATCGACCTTAAAAATGCTTTTTTCTCAATACCATTGCACCCAGACTCACAAGATCTGACACGCTTTACTTACAGAAACACAAAGTGGAAACACACCAGATTGCCACAAGAGTACTGCGAATCACCCTCAATCTTCAACAGAGTAATACAGATAGATTTGGGTAACATTGAAGTGGAAAGCACATTGTTGCAGTATGTCGACGACATAATAATTTGCAGTACAAACGAAAGAACATGCAGAGAGGACTCATTAAAGATGCTGACAATATTGGCTGAAAAAGGTTATAAGGTAGACATGGAAAAGTTACAGTACTGTCAAGAACAGGTACTTTACATTGGTCAGCTCATATCCCAACATGGAAGAAAGATTGCACCACAAAGAGCACAGGCCATTTAAAAAACGCCAGTGCCACAAACAGTGAGGGAACTGCAGCAGTTCCTGGGTCTGTGCAACTACTGTAGAGCATGGGTATTTGTTTACAGCTCATACATAGGACCCCTGCTTGAGGCATTAAAGGAAGCTAATAAAGGGGAGAAAAGGTTGGGGTGGACAATGGAAATGAAAGAGGCTTTTGATGAACTGAAGGATGCGATATCAACTGCTCCGGTACTGGCAACCCCAGACTATGAGCGACAATTCTTTATATTTTCACATTGCGACTCAGCAGTAATGAAAGCAGTGTTGGCTCAAAAAACAAGCATGGGCTACAAACCAGTAGCATTTTACAGCGGCCACTTAGATCCTGTGATGTTAGGTCATTTCCCTTGCGAACAAGGTCTCGCCACATCTGCTTTTGCGGTAGAGAAAGCATCAGCAATCACCATGGGGTGCCCAACTAAACTGTTTGTGGAACATGCACTATTTGCAATATTGAATAAACCTAAGTCCACCCTAAGCACGCAAAGGGCATCAGGTTATGAGATCATCTTATCCAGAGCTGAACTATCAATTGTTAGATGTAGCACGGTCAACCCTGCAAGGTTCCTAGCAGAAGTAATTGAGGAAGGAGATTATGCACACGATTGTACGCAAATCACTGAAATGTACTCATGTACTAGAAAGATTGAAGAGAACGCACTAGAGGGAGGTGAGCTCCTGTTCATTGATGGGTCGTCAACTATCGACCAAAGGGATGGTATAAGGAGGACTGGGGCAGCAGTGGTAAAAATGATGGAGGTACCGGTGTGTGTGGCAATGAAATGTGTACAACTACCACAGCATTATTCAGCTCAAGCAGCAGAATTAATTGCAGTAATCTTGGCGTTGAAGGAAAGCTTTGACAAACGAGTGACCATATATTCCGACAGCGCATATGTTACGTCCACTGTCCACTCAGGGCTGTCGAAATGGAGAAGAAGAGGGATTAGGAGAGCTGATGGCACTCCAGTGCAACATGCCCTCCTATTGGCTGAACTAATTGAAGCAATAAACGACCCCCAAGAATTAGCTTTGGTCAAATGCACCGCACACACCAATGGTGAAGACCACATTTCAAAAGGGAATGCAGCAGCAGACGCACATGCGAAGTATGCTGCATATTTTGGTGAGATATGGAACCCCTCAGAGTCAAAGAGAGGGAGAGGGAGGGGAATGGCTAAGGAGATGTTAATAAGAGAAGGGTACACCCATCTCCCAGCCACACAGATAATGGAGCTACAAGCGGCTGCACCAATGGCAGAAAAAGAAATATGGGTAAAAAGAGGATGCACAATGTCACCAACTGACGCACTATGGTGCCAGGGTGACACTGGAAAGATTGTAATACCACTGGCACTATTGAACACCGCCCTGAGCCAACTACACCACCCAGCCCACACAGGCAAGGAAGTAATTGCAGCACGAATTAGGGAAGACTGGTTCTGCCCCGAGTTAAATTCTCATGTGTCAAATTGTATCAGCAATTGTCTCACATGTCAACAGTTTACGGCTGGTCACACTCTGAAGGTGATAAGAGGTACTATACCCCGGCCAGAGGGACCCTTCCGACATCTCCATATTGACTATGTTGATATGATCAACGTATGTCAAGGAAATAGGTATATGATTGTAGTAGTATGCCCATTCTCGAGGTGGATTGAAGCAGGGCCCTGTTCACACCCAGATGCATTCAGAGCAGCTAAATTCCTAGTGAGGGAGGTCTTCCCCAGGTGGGGAGTGTGCGAGGTACTACGGTCAGATAATGGCCCACATTTCGCAAACGAAATGTTCCAGCACATCACATCCTTACTGAACATCAAGCATAAATTTGCATGTGCATACCACCCACAGGCCAACGGTGTATGTGAACGCCTGAATGCCCTATTAAAGGAGGCAATTGCAAAAATACAGCAAACAACAAAGAAGAGTTGGTTGTATTGCCTTCCACTAGCCCTATTTGAGCTAAGGAATAGACCAGGTTCCGACCACCACCTCACCCCTCACGAGGTGGTTACCGGACGTCAAATGCGCCTTCCCCTAACGCCAACATCAAGAGCATTTGCCGACCACGAGAGTACTGCAAATGTCCTTGGTGATGAAATGTACCAATATGTGTCTTCTTTGATTACTAGTGTAGTGTTTGTGTCTCAACAGCTCGAGCGCACGCGGGGCGGGTCTAACAGCGATCAACAAGAAGACGCGGATAAAGAATTGGAAAAGGAAAGACTGTGCAAAGTTGCTAAAGGTGACCACGTACTACTTCGCAATTTCAACAGAAAGTGGAACAGCCCACGCTTCACTGGCCCCCATCTGGTAGAGGAGGTATCAACGAGAGCAGTAAAGCTACAGGACAAACGTGCCTAGAACCACCTACACGACGTAAAGATCTACAAACTCCAGACCCGCCCCAGCGCCACCGACAGGGCCACTGGAAGAACAACAACAGCGTCACCAACGGAGGAAGAGACTTCTACCACAACTAACGGCCTAAGTGTCCCCATACCCTGCCACCCCTCAGATTCCCCAGAGACAACTACTAGAAAAGAAAGGGGTGATCCCCATACCGCCCACCCCATGGTTACACGATTAAAGAGTAAAGAGACTTCCGCCAGTTGAACCTCAAACCCTCTGCCCATTGACCCCCTACCCACTGCAGTAATAACTGAACTGAAGGACATTGTCTTGCACATATACACATGTAAACACCTGGATGTTCTCTTTCTTTTCTCTCGCACATGCAGGTACAGCGTATTATTGTACTACTAAGAAAGTAGATAACTAACAAATTCACTGCCCAGGAGTAGATGGTACCCTCAGACGATAATTACCCGGAAGAATTGTCACACCAATTTGTATATGAAATAAAAAGGCCAACATACCTGAAAAGAAGGAGGGTACGTGTCTACTACACAGCATTCCTCTTGGCCATAGAACATTCAATGCCCCACCTCCAACCATACTTGCCTGCCCTAAAAGATAGATCGCTTAGATTGGCATGGGAACAGCTATTCGCCTGGGCACTGAATGACTACTTGATAGGGAGAGCTTAAAAACGACAACTAACACTAATAACAAGCATATTAAGAATTTTCAGGCGGGCAACTGTAACGTCGCAAGAATAAGCTGCCGGACTGCAGCAAGGTAAGAGCAAAATGCCGCTGAAATTAGCATCTGTAATAAAATTGATAGGGATTTTAATGACCACCGGGTTCTTGGCTGCCTCTGTATGGCAGTGCAGCTATGCTATCAATATTATTGCTGTACCCAAACCTAATACACCCCCACCCCCAGCTGCAACAGGTGTTACGTCAGGTGGTACTAGTAAAATCCCACACAAGGAAAATAGAGTTAAACGCAGCACATACTCAGATAATAAAGGTATTGACAACTACATACAAGATTCAGCACATGTCTCAAACAACATATGGTACCAACACATGACCCACATAGGTAAGCAGACAACAGAAGACAGCTGCTACGTTTGCTCATTAATCCCATACGCCATGAGCGCTTCTCGAACATTTGTTGCCACGGAGATAGATGAAAAAATAGCACGATGTATAATATACCTGGCACTGTTCCAGACGAAAGGAAGATTTCAAGGGACAGTGGTGCAACTGGTGTGGAAAACACGAGATACATATCCATATGAAAACAACTTCCTCAAGACTTATTTGAGTTACCACAAGAGCAGTTTACATGCTGAAGGATTCAGATACATAACAAGTGGTCCTGAAAAAGGAGAAACAAAGAAAGTAACACTACAGTACCTACCATGTGATTGGTACGCCACTGAAGTCCCTGGTGAAAACGGATGTTGGGAAAGACCACTGGTGATAATAACAGGGAAGGTGTACATGAACAACAAATGGGACATAGGAGTGGTTGGCAGCAACATGGTAACAAGAGAAAATATTTCAACTATTGATGGACACAACCATAGATGTTGGATGACTTGGGTCAAGTACGTACCCATGCTCACGTCGATGAAGAAGGATGAAGACCCAATAACAATACTGCCGCCAACTGCGCCTAAGGTATGTTACCAACATAAAGGGAAGGTGGACATAGGATACAACACCAACTGTGCAAGCGTGATGGAGTTACCTGAGGGGGGAGCAGGAACAGCAGTAGTAATGGACCATTACTGGGCCTGTGGAGAAAAAGCATACCACACACTGCCCCCTCTGTGGAATGGTATATGCACAATGGTGCACGTTAATGTACCATCACTAGTGGTACCCCAGAAACATGTCAATGTGGCGAACCTCCCCAAAATGGATGAAGGGAACAAGAGGAAGAAGAGATCTGTACAACCTCAGAAGGGGCCAGAGACCAAAACCAACGGCAATAATACTGTCCTGAATAGAAAGAAAAGACAAGGAGAACCTCTGACAGGAAATTACCTATGGGGAAGGTCGGAAACAGCACTCACTTCAATTCCACCAGACCACAGACTATTCAGCAGAGAAGCAATGTTCTTCTCCTCAATAATACATCCAGGACTACAGGCTTACGCAAACGGAAAATGGCTCCAGATAACTCGATGGGAACTAATGATGACTATTAATTCTACGGTAAATGGATTCAACGCAATAAAAGAGGAACTGCGAGCTGTGAGGATGGTAGCACTTCAGAACAGATATGTACTGGACCTCCTCACAGCAATGGAAGGAGGAGTTTGCGCTAAGATAGGACAATCATGCTGCACATTCATCCCTGCCAACGATGCTGACAATGGTACACTGACAGAAGCAGTTTTACAATTGGCCCAGATGCACTCAAAAATGATCGATGAAAGTAAAGGTGTGAAAAAGGATGAGAGCTGGTTTTCAATATTATGGTCATGGATGCCATCTTGGCTGTCAGATGGACTGAAGATTATAGTTGGATGTACTATTTTGGCTGGAGCTACACTGATCATAATAAGATTTTGGAAGGCCCGGAAGGCACGCACCACAGACGAGATGATCGAAATGGTTGGTATGCACCTCTTGATACCAACAGATGACGGCCAACACATAGGCACAATCATAAAAGAGAGAGAGAAGTTGCGCAACCAGATCATCACCAACCACCTGGACCCACCATCTGTGAAGCTCGAAAACCCAAGAAACCCAAGGAGTTACATAGGGAAATGGGTATACTGCACTCCTAGAGGAACCTGTGAATATATGTATTGGTCATTTGAAGACCATGTTAACCACTATGGACATTTGGGAGGAATAACTAAAATATGGAGAGTGAGAGGAGATAAAGAAAAGGATATGTTTGTGGTCGACAAGTCGACCAGAGGGGGGACTGAAGTGGGAGACTGGAAGAACAGGCTCCCGCCCTTCCCCTCTCGTGCTTGGCCTAGAGGATCACAGCCTAGACATCCGCCACGAGAGGAGTTTGCCTATCTACCAGACGACCAAATACCCTGGTACAGGAACATACGGATGTGCCGACCTACCTGCCCAGCAGCCCGCCCTGCCCATGCCGACACCTGCGGCATGGATCAACTCGACTAAACCTACACGTCGTTAGAGATGCCATGACGACCTAGCCAACGGTCAGCACACCTGTGCAAACATGCACACCGGACACTCCCACACCAATCCACACGAAGAACATACTCAGTGCTATGACGTAGGCGACAGACATACACACGGACGTGCATCTTTATTATTTTTCACATAGGCTCTCAAAATGCAGAAACGCAAGACGCATAATGAACTTATCTAAAAAGGCTTGCTCACGCTTCTTCTAAGAACCATGTACTATAATGAAGAATATAGCGGAGACACGATACTGGGGATAGAGCAATATGATACCGTAACCTAAAGCGCTCTGCATCAAACGGTTCCACCTATGCACCAGGCCCAAGTAGGCCGCAAGCAAAAGCTTCCATGAACATTGAATGAGCAAGAGCTCGGTTGCTGACCCTCCAGAAGGAGCCCGGCGAAAGCACACAGCCAAGTGCACGATGTTGCAATCTCGCACGCCGCAAGCCGACGCCAAGGTCGCACCTGCAAGATAAACCAGGCACACAGTTGGAAAAACAATATTAATTGTGCTGAATTCTGCCTCAAACACGGTCCCACCTCACGTGACAAAGCCAAACCTGACAGGATGCCAAGCCCAGGAGGAAGGAGACGCCTGAATCCCACGTTTCAAGACACAGGCAGATACAATTAAAAGACTCATTGGACATCTGCAGCAGTGGGAGTAGTCGACCTCCCAACATATGAATAAATCCTCACATTGTTTACACCTACCCATAGTAAAACATTGTTGCCAATGACAGGTGCACCGCGAGCTGGGAACAGCGATAGTCCCAGACTGGGAGGCTCGTGAGCGGACCAATCAGAACATGGGGCTCTTATCACTGACGCCATTAACATTGACCAATCCTCAGAGGTCTTCATGTAACAATTTTCATGTATCAAATTGAAGGGACAGCCCAAGTATATCACCTGACTAACCCTTAACCACTAACACCGTTCTCTATATGTATGTTATACTAACCCTACCACTCGAGTAACCAATCCAGAGTGGAAATAGGTTTTTTGCTAAACTTTCTAAGGTGACGCAAGTAGCGCGTCATACTAAGGTAAAAAGGGCCTGCGAGCCCCAGGATTGTGTGTGTGTCAGGACAGACGCGTACGATCCTTGACCCATTCCTGCCGTTTTGTCTAATAAACAGCAGAGTCACCTTGCTTCTTGCGTGTGTCTCATACTCTATCTCTTTTGGGATATACGGGAGGAGTTGGGGCCTCCCTGCCCGGAGGTCTACGGACGGCCCGGCCGACCCCGGCAGAATTTCCCCCCGACACCAGGAAAAAAGGACAAAACTATGATAAAAGAATTAGCAACGCAAAAAAACTACTGCAAGTTGGCATAGCTCAGATCCTTCATTCTCCGCAGGGTCAGTAGACAGGTGTCGAGACATCCGAAGCAATCAAATCTGAAAAAAAGAACTACTGTTGATGGCTAAGACAGCACAGGTGGCAGTGCGAGCTAGAAAAATGGCAACAACTTGCTAGCCATGCGCAAACTGGCAACAATATGGGAATATGGAAAGTGATGAAGGGGTTGACAAAAAAGGGCCTGCTGATTAATAGCGTCCCCAAAGAGACTTGGGCCACACACATTAGAGCCCCCTTGGGGACCTCCACTCAGAGGGACCCTGAGGTGGCCCTTCCTAATGTTACCTGGGTATCTAAAGCGACTGTTGCAGACCTCATCATTATTATTAAGCAGCTTCGTAACTCCAGTGCAGCTGGCCGTGATGGGTGTGCAATAACTCCCCTAGGCTCCCCTAACTCCCCTAAACTGTGGGCTGCAGCATTGCACCTTTTGTTTACCTATATAGGTGAATGTGGTTTACTACCCACATCTTGGACAGCGAGCCATAGTCTCCCTGTCCACAAGAAGGAATGTTGGACCGATCCTGCCCATTACCGAATGTTGGCCATGCTAGACATACCGGCCAAACTGTTTGCTAAAGTCCTTCTAGTTGAACTTAACCAATCGATAGTTGAGAAATGTATACTGTTCCCTAATCAATTTGGATTTAGAAAACATGCTGAAACAACTCATGACCTTGTACTCCTCACATCAACATTTGAATATACTTGTAATAAACGAAAGGTCTCAGTATATGGAGCATTAATTGACCTGAGTGCTGCATTCGACACTATAATGAGAAACAGGTTGTGGCAAAAACAAAGAGCTTAGGACCTACCATGTGGCCTTCTATCTATGTTAATGCTACTCTATAAAGGTATCAGGGTATGAGCACACCTTGATGGTCAGGGCAAAGTAGCTGAATTCCTGCCCACAAGTAGAGGTGTTAAGCATGGTTGCATAGGTGCTGAAACCCTGTTTAATCTTTACTTATCAGACTTGAATGCGGTGTTTGATAACTTAAATGTCTACCCTGGTAAAGTGGGGGTTCAAAAAATGAATTGTCTATGTTACGCCAATGACCTCCTTTTAACAGACCACACTCCAAACTGTTTGCAAACCATGCTAGATGCTCTCAGTATATATGCCAAACTAAATGTACTCCGGGTCAATGTCAGTAAAACAAAGATTACGGCATTTGCCAGTTAGATTAAATCCAATGGCACCAGTTATAAGTGGAGGATCGGCACGTCTGAAGTTGAATGTGTCAGCAGCTACAAATAATTTGGAGTCATTGTTGATGATAAACTAAACTGGAAAAGGCACTGGGAAGAAACTCAGAAGAGATGTTTGACCATTGTGCAAACCACTAGCTCATTTATTGGCAGAAATGGAGGTTGCTCCATGAAGACCATACTACTACTTTATACAGCAAAAATTCAACCAGTACTTTTGAATGGTGTTGCAGTATGGGGTCATATACTCGCCAATGAGCTAAATACATTTGAAGCAAAAATCTTAATGATATTGTTTCACATGCCTAAGGTGCTTTCAGTTGAGTTCTTAAGACTTGAATTTAATCTATTGGGTACTCCAGTGATTTTTATCTGCAAAGTGGCTATGGGTTATGAGAAGATGATGCATTTAGAAAATGGTACCAATGTAGCTGATTACGTTTGTGACTACATGAAGCTTGAACGGTTTGAGCAAATGGGTTATCTGGGGTTGATGTACTCTATGCATAAGGCATGGTTTGGAGAGTTAATCACAGAAGTAAATGATCTATCACTGTTCACGCAAATACTGGTTAAAACGTAAGCTACAAACTTCCAGTTATTAGACTAACCTTTTGAGACTGTCAATTAATGTAAATAGTGGCCCATACATAGAGTATTGTATGTCGCATAAACCGATCCTGGAATATGTGTCAGCATATCCTGATAGCTCTATAATCAGAGAATATTTGTTACTGAAGTTCAGTGTTAGTCAGGTCCTTGAAACAAAGGGCACAAGGAATGGACTGACTCCAAGCGTATGTGTCGATTATGCTGTAATAATGTTATTGAATCAGTGGGACATATCTTGATACACTGTGAGAGCCTCAATCTCATTAGATATATGTTAAATCATTTAATAATGATACTCACAAAGCAGATATATGTATATGTAGTATGTGGGAAATGTGGACTGAAGGTCATGACACTAATTATGAACATTTTAGAAGAATTAGGCGAGAATATATCAATTGCTTGTCTTAAGGAATTATCATTAAGCTGTATTTTCAATCAGTGATTGTATTTTAATCCTGTATATTGACTTTATAATTTGTTTTTACAAGTACTTGATGAATTCTGTTATTTATCGTATTTATTGTTCAATGTATTCTTGATGTGTGACATATACAAAGCCAGTGTGGCTATGTTTATATTAAACAAATAAGAAAAGCATTACTGTCACACCATCCCTATCTGATCACTATCTCCTTTCCAACCTCTGACCTCTCCTTACCACTTGACTCATGTATTACTAAAAGGAAATGTAAACCTTCTGGCATTCCTCCCTTTCTCTCAGACCTATAGTACTCAGTCTTATCCTTCATACCTGATGCCTCTTCCACTAAAACTGCCTTCTCCAGCTTCCATTCTCTAAATGTTGACTCATTTGCCTCTCACTTCCCATTACTAAATTTCACCCCTACGTCTCAGCATCATAAGCCATGGGTCACCCCATTCATACACTCTCCTCACAGACATGTGTTGGCTGCTGTGCAAATGGAGTTGTACCCACTTGCATGAGGTCCTGAAACTCTACCTGTCTGCCCAGAACTCTCCAAAGTCCACTCTTGAAAGAGCAAAAACAGAATTCTAGCTCATCCTCATTGACTCGCACTCCATCCATACTAGCTGAGTACAGGTTATCCTAAACTCACTCCTCACTCTTCCAAAACAAATGACTGTCAACTCTAATTGCCTAGCGGAATACCTCTCTGCACAAATATCAAAAATTAGAGACTCTCTTCTGGCCTTCCTCATGCTCCCTCCTCCTACATTCGGCACTCCACCTTTTCTACCATCATCCACTGGCTCTATCTCCCACTTTAGTCACACTAATACTGAATAACTCCTTTCTCTACCAATGAAAGCTAACTCCATTTTTGCCACATCAGACCCACTTGCTCCTCAGCTAGTCACGCAATTGCCCCTTACGTAGCCTCTCACCTAACTGAGCTCTTCCCCTGTCCTTTTACTCCACTTTCTTTCCCTCTATTTTCAAAATGGGCAGGATAATCCCTCCCCTAAAAAAGCGGCTGACCTAAACCTACTGGCAAACGTTTGTACTGTGTCGCTCTTTCCACACTAATCTAAATTACTCAAAAGGGTTGTGTTCAACCGTCTTACACATTTCTTAGTCAAGCAAAATCTTCAAGACCCACTACAAGTGGATATCTGCTCCTGTCACTCCACAGAGACTGCTCTCATGAATTTCTCCAACTTCATCGCTGCTGCTAAGCACTTAAACCTATCCTTTATCCTAATTCGCCTTGAGCTGTCTGCTGCATTTGCCACTGCCAAACACTCTGATCTCCTTAATACTAATTTGGGATCTAGCCCTTACCTGGATTGAATCCTACATGACACATCACCAATTCACAGTCTTCTGGAACAAGAACACTTTGCAACTCACTCGTCTGACTGTTGGTGTTCCAGAAGGCTCTAGCTTTGGTCCCCTCCTCTTTAGACTCTAAACCTCTGCTATTGGGGCATGTAAGAGGATTCAATTCAACACTACAGCTAAGTCAACGCCTAGTCTATAATACTGAATGAAAACCCTTATTGATATAACTTTATGTCCAGTTCATGCGTTCTGGATGACTACCCCTATATAACACCCCTCTCTCAGAATCCCCCTGACCCCACTGAGCCAAGAAGTAGTTCTGTTTTGCAAGTTAAAAGGTTTATTTGAGAAGTAAAGCAATATATATCTATATCACGCTTTATAATAAATTAATAATTAAATATCACACTTAATCTGATATGCTAAAGATTAACAACGGAGAATCTGACACTAGCACACTTCTTGATAATCACTAAGGAGTTGACATGAAATGGATAAGATAGCAACAATACTTTTATGGTTTCAAATGGATGCAATGTGGAATGAAATGCAGTAAAGAAAATAACTTGATAGGATTTCAGCAAAAACAATGTAATCACTTTCTTGTACAATTCACCCCCCCCCTTTTATGCAATGCAAGGAAATGGAAGGAAGGCACACAGTTCTCAGAAATGCAATTAAATGTGATTCAGTTAACCCAGCAAGCTTAGACTACAGAAGTTGGAAACACAGGCCCAAATGCTTTGATATGTGCTGGCAATGGAGTGAAAATATGTTAAAATGCATTTAATTCCCTCTAGAGGTTCAGGGTGAGTGGTATCTAGTTAATATTAGTCCAGGCTCACTTTAGCAAGGATCTAGGGTGTAACTAGCAGGTTAAACGAATTTTTGGCAACTGAAAGGCAAGCAGCAGCAGATTTTTACACGTGAAGAAATTTGCAAATCGCGGTAAAATGCCAAATCGCGGCTAAATTTGCGAATGCGCCGAGTGCGATTACAGAGGAACTACAAGGACTATCAATAAGACAGCCTAGGATCTCAGCTTCCAGATGAAAGTGACTGCAAGTCTCTAGCACAAACGGTCACGGAGATATGAGCGATTAAATAAAGGTCGTTTTTCAGATTTGAAATTTTAAAGTTAAAAAAAAACAAGTGCAGCTTGCAACTAGAAATCACAGGTGACAGCTTTACAAATGACAGTTGACAGTTAGGAGACAGTTCTACTTAGATTAAAATAGGATTGAATTATATTATTTTAACTAAGAGATTGGTTCTGCACAGTTTTCTAGGTACTCACACTATATTCTTGAGTGAAATGGGCCTCGTCATGGATCTGGTCAGGTTTTAAACTGGACTCTGGTCTCTGCACTTCACAGTGATCTGGGTCTGCTCTCTCTCTGGATTCTGAAGATTGAGGGATTTAAAGTCTGGATCTTTCTGCACAGCTTTCTCTGGAGATTGATGGAGGTAAAGTATGGATTTTCCCGGCAGAGCTTCCAGCTGCAAATGGATTTGAAGGTCCCTATCTGTCCTGTCTCTCTGCTTTTATGTGTTTTGAAAATGGGTGTGTGTGAGCAGCATCGCTAGCCAGCCCCTCTCCACTTATCATTGGCCAAGCTTTCATTTCTCCCCTGATTGGGGGAGCTAAGTTGTGTCAGAGTGATGTCATTTTACAGCCTGCAGAAAGTCCACTCCTCCTGTCAACTTACACGCAAATCTAGATTTGAACCAAATACATATTTGCAGAGGTACATATTGTTTTAAAATCATATGCACCCCTCACATATCACAGGAGGTATCTCCTGTTCAAACTCTGCTCTTCCTGGGAGCCTGCATTCAGAAATGGCAATATTTTGCACTTTTTAACTGGTTTGCAATTCCGGACATTACCCCAAATTTACACACATGTGTGCAAGGAGTATGGACATTAATTGATGAAGTGTCAGATTTTTCACATGCACACATTTTGAGTAATATCCTCTTTTCCGCTAAAACCCCCCTGAACATGCCACCGGTTCGAAAAACCTCTTAAAATGTGGGCAGAAAAATCACAAGAATTATGGTATCATTTAAATAATTTTCACAAGTCCGTACTATGAGTTATTCATCTTTTTCTAAAACCATATTCTGGCTATAGAGGTGTGTCTTTTCAGGTCACATGGTACAGAAACCAGTCTTTCCAGTTTCTGCCAAGCTCAGAGACCCTGCCACTCCCAGCTTCTGCCAAGAGGAAGCTGTTTTACGACATCTGCAATAAAACATTTGCCTGAGTCAGGACAGGGCTTTGTTCAGAGCTCCTGTATTCTGTGGGGCTCCCCTTAATTCAATTATCAGAGAGATGGCATATCCTTAGTGTGGCCAGCAAAAGGCAGATAGGCCTGGGAACACAGCTGTGACTCAAGTTCCACTCCTGATGGGGGGTAGTTGCCAGAATCCAGTTCCTTAAGCCAAGTTTCAGATAAAATGTCACTTTTTGTTCCCCAGTTTCTGCATTCAAATAAAACTAAACATTTTTACATATGCAGCTAGAATGCTGATTCTAAGTTTAAAACTATGACATTTAAACAATTTCAACCTATGTGACACTCAAAAGTAGGTCACTCAGTCAATTTGAACATTTAGATTTGTAGTGTCTTTCAGTCCAAATTTACTTAAACTGCTGAAATCCACAGCTCAGCCAGTCTTGTTATACACCTTCAAGTCACTTCAGAATATAACTTTACATTGGATCCACCTCTCAGTAAGTCTTTCTTTGGCTTGCTTTGGGTTCATTTATTCAGTTTTCTACAAAATCTGGTGGTTTTAAAACGCCGGCTTTTGGATAGTGGTGAGTACAGGTACTGCACCCCTTTTTGGGATTTAAGAAAATGAATTCCCAACAGTTATGGGTTTGCTTTTGGCAATCAGCATTGCCATTCCCAATGGTTTCAGACTACTGTGTGGGTAGTCCAATGGTGGTTTTAGGCAGTGTCCTTCTGTGCCCATAACATCGGCAAAAATGGGTGGCAGCCTATTCTTCATGCATTTCCCTGTGCATTTTCTGGGAGGCTCTGGCCATCATGATGTTTTCCATGTCAGTACTGCACAGTTTTGAGGTAGGGCTCGGATGCATGGGTAAATACATCCCACAAGCCCCCCTTCTTGCGGTGGCCATCTGATCCTTCACTAGTGGGAACCGCAAGATCTGGGATGTAGTTCTCATCTTCTTCCGGTGGATTTCCAGTTCAGCATCTCTTCCTCCATCCGGTACTGGTCGATCGGTTCTCCTCGCCGGTCCTGATGGGAATATTGGGCGGTACCCCGGGCCCCCTTGCGTCATCCTCCCAGTCTCCGGATCATCCTCCTTGGCCCGTCTCCAGGTTTTCTTTCTCCTAGGACGACAAAGGAAGAGCGGCAATACCTATTCATAGACATTTTTCCACCACTGTTGAGATAGTGGGGCAGCATATGCATTTCATCATAACAAACATTACATTCTTATTTTGAAAAAAAAAACAGTATAACTAAGAGAAAGTTTCATGCAAATCACAATATTTTAGAGACTAGATGTGGTATGTTTTATGGTTGGAACTGAATTAATCTGAGACAGTACCCGCTAGGATTCCAGAGGATTCCTCCAGTTGTTGCAGAGTGTGCCTGGGATGGCAACATTTCAACTGGTTTATGTGGACCCACTTGTCTTCCCCCGCTGCCAAAGGACCTTTGGGGATGTGGATTTTGTAGGCCACAGGGGAGATCTTGTTGATGATCTCATAGGGTCCCTTCCATGTAGGCAAAAATTTGCGCTGCGTGGCCTGGTTCCTTTGGAAGTTGTATAGATAGACCCAGTCCCCCACCTGATATTCCTTCCTGGAAGTCTTCAGGTCATAGTGGGTCTTCATGCTATCAGCTGATCTTTCTAGATTCCGCTGAGCGTAAGCAAAAGCATGTTGGAGGTGTTTCCTTAAATTCTCCACATACTCATGAGTAGTGGAGGCATTTATCAGTGTCTGCTCTTGGGTCCTGTAGAGCAAATGCTGAGGAAGCACCATCTTGCGCCCAGTCATCAACTCAAATGGTGACATTTTGGTTGCAGATGAAGGGGTAGATCTGATGGCCATTAGGACCAGAGGTAATCGGATATCCCAACTTGGCCCAGAATCTGCCACAAACTTCTTTAACATGCTCACAATGGTTCGGTTATATCTCTCTACTGCCCCAGAAGAAGCTGGCCTGTAAGCAATATGCAACTTCCTTTTGACCCCCAGTATCTCCCACATCTTTGTCATTACTTCACTGGTGAAGTGGCTACCCCTGTCTGACTCAATCCTTTGAGGTAGACCAAAACGAGAAAAGATGTGGTTAATCATCAAGGCAGCTGCCGTTTCTGCCTTGCAATTTGGGGCTGGGAGACATTCCACCCACTTGGTAAACAAGCATGTCACAGTCAACATGTACTTATTCCCCCTAGCAGAGCGAATCACAGGGCCTACAAAGTCGATTTGTAAATCTGACCATGGCAGTGTCATCCCCCTCTTTTGGAGAGGCGCACGGTGCGTGAGGGATGATGGCTGAAATTGTGCACACACAAGACACCCCTTCAAGTATTGGTCGAGGTCCTGCCCCATGTGTGGCCAGCATGCAACCTCTCTTAAGATTTCCAATGTTGTGTGAAACCCCCTATAACCGGCAGTAGCCGCATCATGGGCGTGACTTAACATCAGGCTTCGGAATGAGGTAGGAACCACCCACTGATCGTGGCCAGCTTTGGATTTCCTTACCAACAAACCGTCTTGGATCCGGAACATTTTTGGGCACTTCATCAACACTCTTAGGTCCTCTTTCCCAATGTAATCGGTATCCGTCAGGGGAAAGTTCTCAGGGTCCTCAAGGTGTTGGTAAAACTTACCAATAATTGGATCCCCCTTCTGAGCTGTAATCAAATCAGCATCAGGGGTCTCCTTACTCCATTGTGCAATTGAAAGGTCGTTGTGAGCATTTGTCTGGGACCTAGTGATAGCAGTGACCTGGATTTCCCCCAACAGGGACTCAATCTCAATTAGATCCCCTTGGATGGCCCCGGTTTTGGCCAGCTGATCAGCTAAGTCATTTCCAGTTTTGTCTGGTCCCTCTACTTTGGAATGACCTTTGATCTTTTTCCAATAGATGGTCATCTCATTCGAGGTGACCAGATCATCAATGTTTTGGATCAACTTCCCATGTTTTAAGGGTTTGTTGTTAGCACATAACATGCCTCTGGTTTTCCAATTAACCAGGTGCTCCACGAACCCGTTCCGTACATAATCCGAATCTGTGATTATGACCAGTTCGTGGAGTTGATGCTGGACAGCAGTGAGGATGGCCTGATGCACAGCCATCAATTCTGCCACCTGACTACTTCGGGGACCAATTTTGTATCCAGCGGAGGGTTCTGGGGACTCATTCACCCATGCATTCCCTACGCCGGCCACCAGTTCTTTCTCCCCGTTGTTGTCAACATGGTACGAGCATCCATCCACATAGACAGTGGGCATTCCCTCACACTTGTCCTCTTCAAAGACTTTGTGTGGGGAATTAAGGTATGCCTCCGTGTTGTCCTTGACTTTTAGACTTTCGTCCTCGAGACAGTTTTCTCTGGCACAATCATGCAAGTCAGCCAGACCTTGCGCGAGGTGACTCTTCTTGTTTTGGCCATATCTGACCTCCACAGGAAAGCCTTGCATTGACAGAATCCAGGAAGTAATTCGGGAATTACTCACATTTCCGGCCCGGATTCTGTCACTTTGGAGATATTGCAGAGGCTGGTGTGGAGTCTCCACTATGCTGTGTTCCCCCTGGATAAACGGGCGGTAATTCTTCAATGCCCACACCGTTGCCAGGAGTGCCTTCTCACAATCGTTGAATTTTTCCTCCACAGAGGATAAAGTTTTGCTCGCATAGGAGATTACTTTATTGACCTTGTCATGCTTTTGGTATAATACTGCCGTCAAGCACGTATTAGAGAACCCCGTCTCCAGGAAGAACTCCTTGTTTCTGACAGGGTACGCTAGGCAAGGCGCTTGTGAGAGGCTTCTTTTGAGTTGTCTTACTGCCTCGGATTGTTCTGGACCCCATTCCCACTTGACCCCCCCCTTCAGGAGATGAATCAGGGGTCTGGTAATCTCTGCGTAGCCCTCAATGAACTTTCTGCTGTAATTAGTCAGTCCAAGGAGGCTCCTTAGTTCCCGCAGAGTTGTGGGGTCTTTCAGTTTCTGAAGTGCTTCCACTTTCATTTCCTGGGGACAGATACCCTGAGGAGTAATCTCATGCCCCAAGAAATTAACACGGGTTCTACACCACTGTGCTTTCTGAAAGGAAAGTTTTGCTCCGGCGGCCCTCAACTGTGTCAGAACATAACAGATCTCCGTAATGTGTTCCTCCACAGTTGAGCTTTTAATGAGGACATCATCTACATAAGCCAGGTTACCCCTCGCACCCAAGTCGGGCATGGCCTTGTGTAGAAAAATGTTGAATTCATTACCAGAGTTGAGGTATCCGAAAGGAGTCCGGGTCCATGTGTACTGCTGGCCCCCAAAGGTAAAAGCCAGTTTGTATTGGTCCTCCCTACTGACAGGCACGGTCCAGTACCCATTGGTCAGGTCTATTGCAGTGAATACCTGTGACCCCTGGATCTGGGCCAGCCCTTGGTCAATGTAGGGCAGAGGCCATCGGGAAGTATGGACCCGTTTGTTGAGCTCCCTAAGGTCAGCGCAGAGTCTCCACTGGCCGTTTGGCTTTAATATTCCCAGCACCGGATTATTGAAGGTGCTGTGGATGGGACGGATTATTCCCCTGGACTCAAGGTTCGTAATTATTTCAGTAAGGGACTCCATTGATGCGAGAGGCAAGCGATATTGCTTCACAAAAACAGGAGTCATGCCAGGGTCCGTGGGGATTGTTGTTGTGTGGATGTCAGTGCGACCACAGTCATATGAGTCTACCGCAAAGAGATCTTGGAAATCCAAGAAAACTTGTTTCAACTTTTGCTTTTGTTCCAGAGTCACACAGGCATCAGCTAGGTTGACTCTCTCTTCCACCATCTGCCTGAAGCCTGGAAAGACTTCTGGTTTGGCTAATTCAGCGGCCTCCTCCAGCTGGGTGGAGAAGTCCCTGGTCAGAGTGCTGATTTGGACTGGAGGCTTCAGGTGGGAAAGGCAGCCCTCATGGACCTGGAAAATCACCTCATCCCTCCTGAAGTCACAAGTGACATCTTCCTTACCATAGGGGCAGGAAGTGTACACCAGGAAGTTCCCCCCATGCCGGGTAAAAATCCTGTCTGGTGTTGTATTGTCATCACTGTCACTGTCAAAACAGTCCTGGGGGATTGGTCCTAACAGTTCATTTCCAAGATCAATGGAGAAATGTCGGTCATCAACCGCCATTCCAATAATGGTGCCTGCGGCTAGAGTAATACTCTTTAAGTCGCTGTTATCCACCTCTATTGGAATGGTGTCATGTTCTATGTTGACTAATGGAGTTGGGTTTACCCCTAACCCTTGCTGTTGGAGAGAAGCATTTAGATGTATGTAAGCATCAGGGTTTTTCAACTCTTGTCCTCTTTTAACTTTCACTTCCAGGGAGAATTGTCGGGTCCTTTCTGGGATGGTGACTTCCTCTTTGATCTGAATCTCAACTGCATAAGGTAGCAATTGAGCTGACCTAAATGCTTTTTCTGGATCATCAAAACCCATGGGATTATCCGCTAATCGGGACCAAGCTTTGAAGTTTATTAGGTCCAAACTAATGGCAAAGCGATTGAGAATGTCACTGCCTAAGTAAAAGGTGGCAGGGACGTCTCGCACGACCCAACAATTGTGGACTATGCTCTTGTTGCCAATGGAGATTTTGAGCATACACCTGCTTGGCAGGAGATGTTTGGAATTGGGTGCTTCCAGGTCCATTTCCCATTTGTCTATCAGTTTGAATGTGGGAATGGCTGGATCTTTTGGGAGTTGGCGGAACATGGCTTCGCTGATGAAGCTCTTACCGTTGTTCACACACACTCGAGCGAGAACAGAGTCCTTCCCATCATTTAATTGGACAGGGATGAACAACTGCTCTCCAATTTGCTGAATATCAGCCAGGCTCTGAGCCGATTTCACATCTTTCTGGACTATAGGAGTGGGAGTTTCTGATTGTGGATTAGTAAAGAATCTCAGAGTGTTTCCTTCCAGCGTGGAGTACCACTTTAGACTGGAAGGAAGGTTGATTTTCAGAAATAGAGAGGACCCTCCATCACCAGTCTGTTGTCCTACTGCTATTACTGTCACGTCTGGAATTTGGCTATTCTGGAAGTGAAATTCTACTTGGTCAGATTTTTGTTCAACCATGTGGCAGGTGCCGTTTAAACTAACATGGTTGACACTCTGTTTTAATTTTATGGGTCGGCTAGTCTGGGTCCAGAGGACCTTGTTTACACAATCTATTAGGGGTGACAACCTTCTCAGGAGGTCATTCCCTAGTAAACAAGGGGTGCCCTCTGGAGACACAACTATGACCGGGTGTTTCAACTTGTGTCGCCCAATTTTAATGTCCAAGTCTGCCGTCCCCTCAACGGGAATTTCCTTCCCGTCGAAGTTCTGGAGTTGTCCAGGAAGAGAGGTGAGAGGAATACGATAATTCTCTCCCCTTCCTGCATTCAGTTCGTCAAAGGCCCTTCTGGACAGAAGGGTAGCTTCAGATCCAGTGTCCACCAGTGCCAAAATTGTACCCTGCCCCTGTACTTGTACCGGGGCATAATATCTTCCCTCCTTCTCCTCAAGGGGGCACAGATAATGCACATTTTTGGACAACTGGTGGGCTAGCTTTCTGGTTTTGGACAGTGCAAGAGAAGAAATTTGGGCAGACTTCTGTGGAGAGCCTTGGGAATCTGAAAGAAAAATTTGGCAACTGGAGATCAGAGCCATTGTGGGTTCCCCTGGCTCCGGTTCTGGGCCGCCCCCCCCTTTTTGGAGGCAGTCACCAGGATGGGTTTGAACCAGGGGATTTTCTTGCGGTTGGTTCTGGGATGAGATGGTGGGCGGCGGTAGCTCAGTCTCCACATCTCCCCAGTCTGGATTTGCATCCCTAGGGACCCATTTTTCTTTGGGAGGAGTTCCCCCCTCTCTGAAGGAGAAGCTCCTTTTCCCAGGATCCTCTGAGGATCCCTCTCCCTCAAATTGGAAGACCTGTACCTCCTCCTCAAACTGAGTCTGTTTGGGTCTTTTGTTTCTCCTACCTCCCCTCTGCTCCTTAGGAGGCAGACTTTCAGGGGCAAGAGATTTTGTTTCCGGTTCCCGGGTTTCCAGGGGCTGTTTACAAGTGAGGAAGGAAGCTTCCTCCAAGGCTTTACACCCCCCTTCCCTTTGTGCCTCCTCCCTGGGAACCGGTGAGTTATCGGGGTGCTGCCCCCGTCATTGTTCTGGGGCACCAGGTCCAGAGTTGGGTGCGTTCTGCGCCGGCATGCCGATCTGAGGGTTCTGCTGAGCCCTCAGTATGTGACCCAGATCCCGCGCCATGTTTTGAACCTGCCGCTCTAACTGGGAAACCCGCTCAGGCTTATACGGGGCCCTGTTTTCTCCCCTGGGCTGATCCCGGGAAGGGTAGCTGTCCCTCCTCGGTAATACCCCTGGTTGGGAAGATTTGGGTACCCCTCCACCCTTGGCCTCCCCTCTCCCGGATTAGGTTGTCTGGGCTCAGGGAATTGGGGAAAGAAGGATGGATGATTTTGGGGTTGGAAATTGGGTGGATACCTGGGGAAAAAGTTCTGCCCAGGATTTGGAGAATTTCTGCCCTCCTGTGGGAAGTTGGGAGGGAAGTTCCCTGGGTTATGTGTGGAGGAGTCCACACATAACCCAGGATGGGTCGATTTCCCTTGTAACGGGGACTTACATAATCAGGAGAGCGAGGGACCCCATTTGTGGGGCTGCCTCCCTGGCTCCCTGTCTGTGACTGGCCCGAGGACCTTCTGGGCCTAGCATTATTAGGTGCAGGTAGGTTTTTAGGCCTCCCCATCTCCAACTCTAACACGGGGGTGACCTTTACCTCTGCCACCTTGGCAGCAGCAGGGGTGCTGTTGGCTTTGGGGTTTTTCTGAGCATTATTTTTGCTATCTACCGGTTTCTGCACCTCATAGATCCGGGTAGCCTGTTCAAGGACCCAGTCTAAAGATCTTTTCTCGTGAAAATCCCTCACGAGCTGGGTCATTATGTATTTGGGCAAGGCATGAAAAAATGTATTTATGAATTCTCTACTGTCTGTGCGCACCCTTCTGGTGGTCTGCGCAAAAGCACGTTTCAGTTCTTGCACAAATTCTTGTGGGGCCTGATCCTCCCCACATTGCAAATTGTAGGCTGCCTTGCGAGCCTCTTGAGGATTTCTATGAATGGAAAAATGTTTCAAGATGGCCGCCTTATAGGTGGACCATCTTAAATGATTTTGGTCCTCCAGCCCCGCAAAGAAACTGGAGTATTCCGGGGAGAAGGTCCACTTTACATATTGAATACAGCTTTGGCTGTCCTTCAAATGGAAAGTCTCCATCATTTGCTCAAACAACTCTAAGTGCTCCCAAACAGAATACTTAGCGTTCTTATGGTAAGGCGTGATGACGCTCCTGATCGCCTTAATCTGCTTTAAGGGGTCCTTAAGCAAGGCCCTTTTTGCCTTATTGGCCTTTTTGGTTCGGGTAACCCTTGTCCATTCATCCTCTGACTCAGAGGCACTGCTCCCAGAGGTTCCTGTCTGCTCTTCCAGGTTTTCCTGGATTCTGCGAGCCTGGGAATGGCTGGCAGAATGTGGGGACCTGGTCTCCTGTGTCCTGCGCAGTTCAGAGGAGTCTTCAGATTCCTCCTTGCTGCCAGGATTTGATGGGTACCCACTCCACTGACCTAACTGGGCAGAGGTTTTCAGGATGCCCTTAATGGGCCTACTCTCCTGGGGTTCCCCACTGAACTGTACTGTACTTGGGTGCCCATACCCGGATGCCCACCCCTCCATTCCTGAGTGGTACTGGCCTATGAGCCCCTTACTTTTAGCTGGATAGTAATCTGCCATCCCTGTGGCCCTGTGCTCATGTGCGCCAGGGGACATGGGGGTGGTAGAGTCCAGGGACTGGGAGAGATGAAGGCCCCTGGTGTTAGGGCTCCTGAGGTTATGGTCAGGAGTCTCTCTTTCCCAGCGGACCTCATCTCTATCCGCCCCTGCTCCCTGTTGCAATGCAAGAGCATGCATTTGTGCTTTCAGTTCCTCAGTCAAGGCCTTACTAGACTCTATCAGTCTCTCCTGCATCGCTACCTGTTGTTGGAGCCTATCATTGTGTTGACAGAGGGCCTCATTTTCCCTCTGTGCTTCCTGGTTGGTCCTGGAGAACTGGGCCAGTCTTTGCTGCAGGAGGTTTACCTCCTGAGTCCCATCCCTACCGGCCTGCTCCTTTCTTGCCAGAGCATCTTCCACCCTTCTGGTGTGCTCTACCAAGTGCTGGTTTTCTTTTTGGAGGTCACCCAGCCCCTGGAGGGCCAGGTGATTTTCTTCAATTTCCTTTTTTAAGTGGCAGACTTCCTGGCCTAAAGTGTCTCTTTCCTGACTGAGAGCCTGCATTTGTGCTGCCAGGTCGTCCCTCTGCCTTTGAAGGGCACCAGCTTTCCGGCGCTCTTCATCAAACTCTGCCTGGGTATCCAGGTCTTTCAGAATCAGTTTATTGCTTTCTGCCCTTTCCCTATCTAGGTGGCCTTGCAGGGTGACTACCTGCTCAGCACATACCCTGTTGAAGTCCAGTTGTTGCTCCAGCTTTTCCTGGCTTTGCAGTAGGGAGTCCAAACCTTCTTGGTGTTCCTTCTGCAAGGCCCGAAATCTGGTATCCTGTTCTGACTTTTCCTTTTGCAGCACATCCATATCCTCCTTTATTTTAGTGATGTACTGTCTGGTCTCATTTTCTGACTCCTGGCTTCTGTGCAGCCTTTGCTCAGAAGAGTCCAGATCAGATTGGGCCTTCTCTAACGCCATCTGTTGCCTTTTTGCCAGATCATGGCCTTCAGCACATTTATTCTGTATGGCTCCCATATATAAATATAAATATGCCGCTATCCTAACAATCTTGTCGTGTTCATCTTTGGCCTTAGGAGCCATATATAGTTCACTCAGGGCCACATGTAATGGACCCTGATCTCTCCATAAGTCTGACCCTGTTTCAGTGGCCTGTCGCGTGATGGCCTGCAACCAGGCCTCCTGGCCCTGCTCAGCCCATTCACCTCTCACAAATAGTTTATGTAAGAAGTGCTCTCTGGCTATTTTCATATCTACCAAGGTCGTCATTCTAGAGATTGGTCTCTGTCCTGACTTACAGAAGTTAGTATTTTATTTTTGCAGAACAGAACTTTTCTTGGAGTGTCCCTTTTGAGGAATGCTTCACAGCGTAATGCAGCGTGGTGATCTGACTGGATGTATGTATCCCGTCAGTTAGCACACTGTATTAAGCTGCACAAGTGGTATTCTAACCCAGAATCCCGGCTACGAGCCCCCAATTTGTAAGAGGATTCAATTCAACCCTACAGCTAAGTCAACGCCTAGTCTATAATACTGAATGAAAACCCTTATTGATATAACTTTATGTCCAGTTCATGCGTTCTGGATGACTACCCCTATATAACACCCCTCTCTCAGAATCCCCCTGACCCCACTGAGCCAAGAAGTAGTTCTGTTTTGCAAGTTAAAAGGTTTATTTGAGAAGTAAAGCAATATATATCTATATCACACTGTATAATAAATTAATAATTAAATATCACACTTAATCTGATATGCTAAAGATTAACAACGGAGAATCTGACACTAGCACACTTCTTGATAATCACTAAGGAGTTGACATGAAATGGATAAGATAGCAACAATACTTTTATGGTTTCAAATGGATGCAATGTGGAATGAAATGCAGTAAAGAAAATAACTTGATAGGATTTCAGCAAAAACAATGTAATCACTTTCTTGTACAATTCACCCCCCCCCTTTTATGCAATGCAAGGAAATGGAAGGAAGGCACACAGTTCTCAGAAATGCAATTAAATGTGATTCAGTTAACCCAGCAAGCTTAGACTACAGAAGTTGGAAACACAGGCCCAAATGCTTTGATATGTGCTGGCAATGGAGTGAAAATATGTTAAAATGCTTTTAATTCCCTCTAGAGGTTCAGGGTGAGTGGTATCTAGTTAATATTAGTCCAGGCTCACTTTAGCAAGGATCTAGGGTGTAACTAGCAGGTTAAACGAATTTTTGGCAACTGAAAGGCAAGCAGCAGCAGATTTTTACACGTGAAGAAATTTGCAAATCGCGGTAAAATGCCAAATCGCGGCTAAATTTGCGAATGCGCCGAGCGCGATTACAGAGGAACTACAAGGACTATCACTATCGTTTTGGGGTCCTAAGACAGCCTAGGATCTCAGCTTCCAGATGAAAGTGACTGCAAGTCTCTAGCACAAACGGTCACGGAGATATGAGCGATTAAATAAAGGTCGTTTTTCAGATTTGAAATTTTAAAGTTAAAAAAAAACAAGTGCAGCTTGCAACTAGAAATCACAGGTGACAGCTTTACAAATGACAGTTGACAGTTAGGAGACAGTTCTACTTAGATTAAAATAGGATTGAATTATATTATTTTAACTAAGAGATTGGTTCTGCACAGTTTTCTAGGTACTCACACTATATTCTTGAGTGAAATGGGCCTCGTCATGGATCTGGTCAGGTTTTAAACTGGACTCTGGTCTCTGCACTTCACAGTGATCTGGGTCTGCTCTCTCTCTGGATTCTGAAGATTGAGGGATTTAAAGTCTGGATCTTTCTGCACAGCTTTCTCTGGAGATTGATGGAGGTAAAGTATGGATTTTCCCGGCAGAGCTTCCAGCTGCAAATGGATTTGAAGGTCCCTATCTGTCCTGTCTCTCTGCTTTTATGTGTTTTGAAAATGGGTGTGTGTGAGCAGCATCGCTAGCCAGCCCCTCTCCACTTATCATTGGCCAAGCTTTCATTTCTCCCCTAATTGGGGGAGCTAAGTTGTGTCAGAGTGATGTCATTTTACAGCCTGCAGAAAGTCCACTCCTCCTGTCAATTTACACACAAATCTAGATTTGAACCAAATACATATTTGCAGAGGTACATATTGTTTTAAAATCATATGCACCCCTCACATATCACAGGAGGTATCTCCTGTTCAAACTCTGCTCTTCCTGGGAGCCTGCATTCAGAAATGGCAATATTTTGCACTTTTTAACTGGTTTGCAATTCCGGACATTACCCCAAATTTACACACATGTGCGCAAGGAGTATGGACATTAATTGATGAAGTGTCAGATTTTTCATATGCACACATTTTGAGTAATATCCTCTTTTCCGCTAAAACCCCCCTGAACATGCCACCGGTTCGAAAAACCTCTTAAAATGTGGGCAGAAAAATCACAAGAATTATGGTATCATTTAAATAATTTTCACAAGTCCGTACTATGAGTTATTCATCTTTTTCTAAAACCATATTCTGGCTATAGAGGTGTGTCTTTTCAGGTCACATGGTACAGAAACCAGTCTTTCCAGTTTCTGCCAAGCTCAGAGACCCTGCCACTCCCAGCTTCTGCCAAGAGGAAGCTGTTTTACGACATCTGCAATAAAACATTTGCCTGAGTCAGGACAGGGCTTTGCTCAGAGCTCCTGTATTCTGTGGGGCTCCCCTTAATTCAATTATCAGAGAGATGGCATATCCTTAGTGTGGCCAGCAAAAGGCAGATAGGCCTGGGAACACAGCTGTGACTCAAGTTTCACTCCTGATGGGGGGTAGTTGCCAGAATCCAGTTCCTTAAGCCAAGTTTCAGATAAAATGTCACTTTTTGTTCCCCAGTTTCTGCATTCAAATAAAACTAAACATTTTTACATATGCAGCTAGAATGCTGATTCTAAGTTTACAACTATGACATTTAAACAATTTCAACCTATGTGACACTCAAAAGTAGGTCACTCAGTCAATTTGAACATTTAGATTTGTAGTGTCTTTCAGTCCAAATTTACTTAAACTGCTGAAATCCACAGCTCAGCCAGTCTTGTTATACACCTTCAAGTCACTTCAGAATATAACTTTACATTGGATCCACCTCTCAGTAAGTCTTTCTTTGGCTTGCTTTGGGTTCATTTATTCAGTTTTCTACAAAATCTGGTGGTTTTAAAACGCCGGCTTTTGGATAGTGGTGAGTACTGGTACTGCACCACTTTTTGGGATTTAAGAAAATGAATTCCCAACAGTTATGGGTTTGCTTTTGGCAATCAGCATTGCCATTCCCAATGGTTTCAGACTACTGTGTGGGTAGTCCAATGGTGGTTTTAGGCAGTGTCCTTCTGTGCCCATAACATCGGCAAAAATGGGTGGCAGCCTATTCTTCATGCATTTCCCTGTGCATTTTCTGGGAAGCTCTGGCCATCATGATGTTTTCCATGTCAGTACTGCACAGTTTTGAGGTAGGGCTCGGATGCATGGGTAAATACATCCCACAGGCACTAATCTCCTCCTTTTGGTTCACATACCCTCTCTTCGCAGACGACACCTAAATTATGTGTCCTGAGCTCTCTTCTGATGTCTCTATCAAAATGTTCAACTGTCTCTCTGCCATTAAATATTGGATGGATTTGCACTCTGCGATGTTAAACTCTACCAAAACAGAGGTGCTCTTCTTCCCTGCCAAATACTATCTCTCATCTCTGCCTATCCAGTTACCCTACTCTTCTCCAGCTACAATCATTGGTACCATCTATGACCTTTCTCACAGCTTCTCTACTCCAGAACTGCAAATAAGGGTTCACCAAAATTCAGCTTCATTTAAGTATTCAGACGAATTCTTGGTGAAAATGAGATATTCAACATCGGCCGAATACTTAAATAATTATCACTCAAAGCAGAATAGTTTCCCCTTCAAAATACATTAAATATTGTTTGGACTTTGTGCCTCGAATCAGTTAGGCATGTCATGTTTATGCTTTAAAAGGATCATAAAAAAAATGTTGCTGTCACCTTTTTGATTGAGTACAGGCAGAGCAGAGGTGAAAAAGTGCAATAAAAATCCCTGACCTTCATGTGCTGGACAGACAGACAATGAGGTGGTGGTTTGCTGCGAAGGGGAGGGGTGAGATGAAGCAAATCTCTCAATATTGTGAATGTATCTTTAGTCTCCCCTGATATATTTTTCTTTAGGCGCGTATTGATTTTTGCTGATGACCTGTGAGATCAATCTGAAAGTTCCAGTCCCACCAATTCCCAACCCAAAAACTATAATTAAGTGGATTAATACAGCTGTTGCTGAGATCACAGTGAGCTCCAAACCCTGAGTAAAATAGCTACCTGCGCCTGTATCTGTACCTGCAGCAAAGTATTTAACTTGCCGGCTAAGGTTACTAAGCAAATAAGATGGCTCTGTGGGAAGTGTTCCTGTGGCAGAGATGTGCTTGTAATATTCAAACGTAGGTTACAATTCCAACTTTCTCATGTTGCCAAAATGACTCCCTTTGAATTGAGTAAAAGTGACAGATGTTACTAAAGAACATGGATATTTATTTTAACAAAATGCCCCACTTTGCAGCAACAGCAATATTGCTCCCCAAATAACAGAGTTTAAAAAGAGGGACATTTGTGTAATAAAGAAGAGGAGATACAAGTTTACAATTTAGAAACATTGGACCAAATGGATGTACAAGTGAAACAAATAAAAGAATCATGCACATGCCAATTAAAGATATGATAATCAGCACTGTCACTACCCAATAGGGTCAGCTGAGAATCATTGAGGACTCAACATTCCCTATATATTTTTGTCTGGTGTCTTTTATCATGCCGCAAAACACCACAAACACACCCCACCCAAAAAAGAAAAAAAATAGTATTTATTAATGAAGACATTTTTGCCTCATCCACACTCAATACCACAAGCATAAAGCACGGCTTTAGCATCCCAGAGGTGTGTATTCAGTAGCAGTCCAGCAATCAGCAGGGTGTTAATTGATGTAATCACACCTTTTATGTTTCAGTGCCTTGCTGGAGCCAGAATGCTAAAGATGGGCATGGCAAAAAAAAGACTAGTAGGCACATCCCAGTCGCCCCTCACATTGATTACAAGCATGCATACTATACTTATGGGCTAGTCTTAGATACTTGGTCCTGCCCAACAAGTCACACCTATGAATGCACAGAAATACATACTCTGCTATTATTGAAAATGTATTTTCTGGTAATGATATGATATGATATGGCATTTATAACGGGCCTATACACAAGTGTTTCAAGGCGCGACTATGGTTTACACAAACATCTTCAATAGACAACAAAGCAAAGAAATGCAACAAAGAACAGATATACATATTTTAAAAGGATAAGTGCCAAGGACCAGTATGCCAGTCCATTTTGTATAGACTTGAATAATAGCCTGGCAGTTAATGGGTTAAAGTGTGTTTTTAATTTTCAAAGTGTTTTTCTTGTCTACATAACTTTATTTATGAAAAAGACAACTATTTGACTCCGCATTTGGCTACAACCGAATAATGCAACACTTTCACTAACCCAACACCATCCCACCATAGTCACTAGGTTCACATGTACCTGTTTGACACATAGAGGAACATGTGACTTACAGTAAGATACCCCACGGTCACATAGCACATGCTCCCCAACTTGTCCAACTATTCGACTGAAATGCTAAATCTACTATTCAGTACACCCCTAACTGCAACAGCAGTTCACCTCAACCTCCTAAATATTAGGAAAATCTGGCACCTCTTCCTTTCAACGCGGCCAAGCATCTCTTAACCACTCTTGTTTTCTTTAAACTGTATTACTGTGCCAACATCCTCTTCGGTCTCCCCAACTATTCTATTGGCCCTCTGGACAAGATCATAAACTTCACTACCAGGACACTCTTGGAAATCCCTTACTTCACACCTACTTCCTCGTACCATTCACAGGCTGGATGACTGACAATGCAAAACAGGGACAGACTTTAATGTCTTCTCCTTGTTCACAAATCTATACACGTTAAGGCACCACTGTATGTATCCTCTTCTATCCAACTCTAGAAGCCATCTCATATTCTCTGCTCTGCCTCCTCGACTACCTCTGTGACACCTTGCCCTCAATGTGCCTCCCCTTTAGACTAAACTACCCCTGCTAGCTTGCCCATTGTATATTTGCACTACCCTTTGTCTTGTGTTGGTGTAGCTGTGGCATGGGGTGAGGCAAGCAGCTATCCTCTGCCTAACTCTGTGTTTTTGTTGGTCCCAGTTTCCTTTATGATTTGTAGCTCACTCATGCTGACATCCACTGCTGTACTTTACTCTCTCTTCTCTTGTCTTGTTGGCCCTTTCATATCTTTATACACAGATGTTTGCCCCTTCACATAGTCAGGATGTCCATGTGGCTCTGTGTGTCGCATTGGTGTGCCCTTCCTAGTAAAAATGCACAAAACCAACAGAATAGACTTTCATGTCATGTCATTCTGGCCATGGAAGCCATCCCTGCTGAGATGCATACATGTGCATGGGGAGCAAAAAGACAAAAGAAACAACATCGAAGCCGTCCCCACCAACTTTATACTAGAGTGTGGGAGACTGGCGATGACAAAAAACTTCTTTTTATTCAGAGACCAGCTCTACAAAGAGGTCAAAGGGGTCAGCATGGGGGCCACCTTTGCACCCGATATTGCGAACCTCTGCATGGCACATTATGAAACAGTAAACCTCGCAGCAGCAACCAATCCCTACAAAAATAACATCATACTTTGGCAAAGAAACATTGACGATGTTCTTCTGATCTGGGGTGGTGATCAACAAGATATGTTCGCTTTCCAACAATGGCTCTACCAGTGCAACCCGCATATCCAATTTACCATGAATTGGGATTTTCATGGCATTGACTTACATATATAGGTCAGGTTATCACCTACAAAATTAATTATTCCGCAAACCCACGGACCGCAACACCTTGCTACATTTTGGAAGTTATCACCCAAAAAGCCTGAAATACAACCTGCCCTACGGGCAGTTCCTGAGGATCAGGAGGAACTGCACGAATCGTGATACATACGACAAACACGCCACTGATCTGCAAAACCGTCTGCTCGACAGGGGGTACCCGAGGAAATCCATCAAACATGCCTCACCAAAACCACCAAGAAACAACTGGACAGGTTGGTCTGCGTGACAACCTATAGTCACCTCAGCAACTTAATCAAGAAGACCATCAAACAACATTGGCCTCTGATCAAAAACACTGGGTCTCTCCATAAAGTACCTCTTTTTTCCTTTAAGAAAAAACGCAACATCAAGGAGTCATTGGTACACACTTTCCTAGAACCACCGAAACAGTCCAATACTCTTTGGAACCTACCGCCTGTCCAAGGCCACTACCGCTGTGGGAAATGCACAGCCTGTCAGTTCACAGAAACTATGAAAGAATTCAAACACAAGGACTTCACCTGGACCTTACGTGATCACACCAACTGCAACACAAAGCAAGTGATATACACCATTGTGTGCCCCTGTGGATTGTTATACATAGGGAAGACTATGAGAGTGGTCAAAACGAGAATTTGCGAGCACAGATCATGTATAAAAAATAAGGTGCCAGTCAAGCCATTGGAACACTACATGAAGAAAAACCACACCAACGTTGACATGAAATGGTGTGTTATTCAGAAAGTGATCACCACCAAGAGAGGTGGTGACATTGATAAAACTCTCACCCAATTAGAACAAAAGTGGGTCCATAAACTATACACTGTAAAAGAGGGTTTAAACATCACCGTAGAGTGGAAACACTTTTTGTGAAATTGCATTACTTATCTGATGAAATGATGTTATGCGATTACTCCTGTGACAAGTTACTTTTTTTAACTTAATTGTTGCATGATTCTGCATCTTGACTGTCTTGTAAGTTTCATTGATGCAAGTGTGGTATTACGACTAATTACAGTTCCATTGAGGCCACCATCAGACTCAGTGGCCCAACCAACGTGACTTCAGAACCACGCACACGAACAGCTGACATCCACATGTTTTTCCCACTCTATCACACTGGAGACATGCGGGCCTCCAATCACCATGGTCCGACACGGGTCAATCACCAGACTTTGACCAATCACATGTTATACATGTGCACATGTCAGAGACATGACTGTTCGCCTCCTCGCAATGCATGTTTGTATAGGCACCATCATTTACAGTTTCCACGTGCATCCGCGGTGCCAGTTATCACACATAGGCCGCAGCCGCCTGGATTTATCACAATTTCTTGGGATATTTGGCAATTTCGACAAGTACTATACACCGGCACTGGCTTAGGCACCTCCCAAAATGGCTGCCGTATGTATAAACCTGATTGTTACCGTGGTAACGGCACACACTCGCAGCCACGCTGCCACTAGGAATCCGGTCTGCCGGCAGGTCACGCACCACTGCTCCTTGCTCCAACTAAAGGTAAGCTTGCGCTACACACGCTCTACTGCACTAGCACTGAGGATGTCTATTACGGCCATCCCCCGCACAGCATGCATTGCATTAGCAGCCACTCCTTGCGGCCGGATTATACACTTAGCCCTGCATGTACTCACACGGGCAGCATTTCCATCCTGGTAGCACGCAACTTACCACATTTAGATCCCATTCAGTCACCTTGGGCGAACTCACTCTTGAACCCGATGCAACCATTTACTACCACTGGCCTCTATAGACACACGCTGTGGGCACCAACACCAGCCCTGCATGCCTTCTCACTGGCAACACCAGTATCTTCCACATTCTCAACTAGCATCCATATCTAGCTGACACCACGCCTCTGCAAGCATCTATGCCTGTCTCAGATAAGCCTGAACTGCACAAGCAAAGGTAACTTGTAACATTCTTACACGCGACCGTTACCACTCTATCCCACCCACTCTACCCCCCCGGCTCATACCCATTGATTGTGTTGCGCCTCTGGTCGCTAACAGACCACTCTCACTGTGTTGTGCCTTCGGTCGGTACTAGACCACATTGATTGTACTGTGCCCTCTGATCGCTAACAGACCACTCTCACTGTGTTGTGCCTTTGGTCGCTACTAGACCACATTGATTGTACTGTGCCCTCTGATCGCTAACAGACCACTCTCACTGTGTTGTTCCTTTGGTCGCTACTAGACCACATTGATTGTACTGTGCCCTCTGATCGCTAACAGACCACTCTCACTGTGTTGTGCCTTTGGTCGCTACTAGACCATATTGATTATGATGTGCCTCTTGGTCGCTAACAGACCACTCTCACTGTGTTGTGCCTTGGTAGCTACTAGGCCACATTGCTTGTACTGTGCCCTCTGATCGCTAACAGACCACTCTCACTGTGCTGTGCCTTTGGTCGTTACTAAACCACATTGATTGTATTGTGCCCTCTGGTTGCTAGCCAGATACTACCCAAATCCATATTCAAACTATGCCAGCCTGGCTAATACTCATCATGTTCCCCTTCTGCATTATGCCCGACTGCACACCATGTAGCAGAAATAGCTATATCCCACTCAGTAATGGACTCGCTAAGCTTGGCTGTCCTAGACATCACCCCATTCCCTGCCCAACACCCTTCTTACCTTCCCTACCTTCTTTCCCCCATAGCGTATCCACAGACCATAGTACTAAAATGAGCGTTACTTTAGGTAACACCCCACCTAGCCTCGCTACAGATGACCACTCTGACAACATCCAGAACTTGCGCAGCTCGATTGAACACTACCCCACAGCCTACCCCAACGTCATGACCCGCAACGACAGACTAGGTTGTAGACTCCCTACCCTACTTAGCAAAATGACCACGAATCATATTACTAAATTCACCAATAAAAACACCATTGCAAACTCTGTGCCACTTAAAGGAGCCTTACTCAATGTTAGATCCCTTGTGGCCCACCCTACGGAAATTGCAGACATCATCTGCTCAGCAGACCTGGATTTCCTCGCCACCACAGAAATTTGGCTCCATACTGCAGCAGGCCCCTCTCTATCTCTCGCAGTTCCAGACAACTACTCCATCCTCAGGGCCGACAGACCGGATGCCCGTGGAGGAGGTGTAGCACTCATTTTCAAATCCTCGCTCGACATTAGATCTGTGACCGCCCCTCCTTTAAAGTCCTGCGAATATCTATCCATAAAAATTCAAACTTCCCCCAAGTATTCCATTACCTTGGATCTATTATACAGACCCCCCGGGCCCATAGGTTCATTCGAAGAAGATATAACCACCCTCATAGCCGGAAAATCCAAACCTCTATCACAGAATATTATCCTCGGTGACTTCAACCTGGGCTACAACGACCCCCAGGACACTCCAGCATCCTCCCTCGCCAATGTACTTGGTGAACACAACTACACTCAACTCAACACCTTACCCACACATCAAAAAGGCAGAACCCTAGACTGGCTCGCTGCCCACAACTGCAACATCATCTGCAGAGACCCACAACCACTGATATGGACTGACCACATCCTACTCTCATTTGACATCAGTACTAATAACCCCTCCACAGACAACACCTGCCTGCACCAGCATGCCTGACGAGAAACAAACGGAACATCACCGCTGAAGCCCTCATCCCACTGGTTCTACCTACCCTCAACATGATCCCCAACACATCAGACCCTAACCTACTAGTAGAGACCTACAATAACGCCATGACCAATGCTATTGACTGTGTTGCCCCACTTAAATTACGTAAAAGTAAATCTAAAGCACACCTTAATTCCTGGTATACTCCAGAACTCAAAATACTAAGAAAACATAAGTCTAAAATGGGAACCCTCTGGAAAAAGAATCCATCAGCAGAACATAAAGTCAATCTTATGAATGCATCCTCCCTCTATAAAAAAGAAATTATTTGCACAAAAAAGGAAGCCTACAACACAGGAATAAGTAATGCTAGCTCCAGTACCAAAGAACTATTCACTATCCTGAAGGAGCTAGAAAACCCCAATCCACCTATGGATTCATCTGTGAAGGACCAATCTTGGTGCACAAGTATCCAATATTCCCTGGCAAACAAAATTACTGGCATACAAACTAAAATCGAAAACAAAAGACTTCAACTCTCCAATAGCAGCCCCACCCTTAACCCCCTCATGCCCAGCCCACCTCCCCCCCCCAATACCAACCAGGGCTTCACCTTTAAAAACGTAACCGCACTAGAAGTGCAAAAAATTATAACATCCCTCAAACCATCAAACTGTAAAGGGGACAGCTGCCCTGCACAGATCATAAAAGATGCAGCAAGAGACCTCGCCCCCTTCATTTCCAAGCTTGTAAATGCATCCTTCTCCACTAACTTGGTACCCAACAATGTGAAACAATCATGGGTCCTCCCGCTACTAAAAAAACAGACCCTGG